>NC_043025.1:5584263-5616763 GCF_006345805.1 Octopus sinensis
GTGCCTTGTGCTGTTTGCCCTATTTCTTTACATTCTGAGTTCAAATTCCACTTTGATCTACTTGTTGGGTAGACTTAATTCTTCATTTTTGTTTAACGCAGTGGTGTACTCAACCGGGGTTCATATAACAAAATACTAAATTCGGGATCCAGCAGCAATTTAAGGGCCCCCTGAAAAAATATGCTTTTAATATATGTATTGGTTATGTATTGCAAGAAACAGCTGGGTTTCTTTCTCCAACATTTTCCATAGTTCAACCTACACAAGTTGATGTGTGAGAAACAAAATAGGAATTTTGAAAGAAGTTTCTATAAAACTAGATTTAAACATTGAATGTCTATGAAGGTCCACCAGAATGAAATAGTAATCAAAAGGGTCCATAGATAAGGAATAGAGAACCCCTGCTTTAGATGTATGTATTGGTTATGTATTGCAAGAAATAGCTGGGTTTCTTTCTCTAACATTTTCCATAGTTCAACCTACACAAGTTAATGTGTGTAAAACAAAATAGGAATTTTGAAAGAAGTTTCTATAAAACTAGTTTTTAAACATCGAATGGCTATGAGGGGTCCACCTGAATAAAATAGTAATCGAAGGGGTCCATTGATAAGAAATGGTTGAGACCCCTCGTTTTTTCCCTGTTGCCTGAATCTTGGTTGCTTTTAGCTGGGTTCACTCTGTTGCAATTACTAGGTTCGTGGGGCAAGTTGGTAAGTAGATGTTGGATGACCCAGCAAAGGAACCCTAGGTTACTTAGTGGCACACTTTCTGTTTATTTAACTTTTATCTCTTACTTGTTTCACTCATTCGGCTGCGACCAAGCTGGGGCACTGCCTTGAAGAATTATCAGTTAAACATATCTACCCCAGAATTTATAAGTCTTGTGCTTATTCTATCAGTGTCTTTTGGTGAACTGCTAAGTTATGGGGCATAAACACATTAACACTGGTTGTCAAGCAACGGTGGGGACAAACAGACACAAAGACACAAACATACACACACACACACACACATGCGTGATATGGGCTTCTTTCAGTTTCCATCTACCAAATCCACTCACAAGACTTTGGCTGGCTCAAGGCTATAGAAGACACTTGCCCAAGGTGCCACACAGTGGAACTGAACACAGAACCATGTGATTGGAAAGCAAGCTTCTTACCACACACCCACGCCTGCGCCTTTTTAATTATAAAAATATGGTAGGATATTTTTTACATATCGAAAGGCTATGAGTGCCCATCTGAGTAAAATAGGATACCGAGAGGTCCATAGGGTAAAAAATTTGGGGTCCCATTGCTATAAATGTCCCCTATTTGACAATGTCATCATGGACATACATGGCGCAGGAGTGGTTGTGTGGTAAGTAGCTTGCTAACCAGCCATATGGTTCCGGGTTCAGTCCCACTGCGTGGCATCTTGGGCAAGTGTCTTCTGCTATAGCCCCGGGCTGACCAATGCTTTGTGAGTGGATTTGGTAGACGGAAACTGAAACAAGCCTGTCGTATATATGTATATATATGTATGTGTGTGTTTGTGTATCTGTGTTTGTCCCCCTAGCATTGCTTGACAACCGATGTGGGTGTGTTTATGTCCCCGTTACTTAGCGGTTCGGCAAAAAAGACCGATAGAATAAGTACTGGGCTTACAAAGAATAAGTCCCAGGGTCGATTTGCTTGACTAAAGGCGGTGCTCCAGCATGGCCGCAGTCAAATGACTGAAACCTGTAAAAGAGTATACAAGTCGGGGTGGTTGGACATGGCTGAAACTATTTTGATCAGGGGCCACTTAAATTACAACATCAACAACACAAACCACCCTAACTAATCCCCTTAATTTTGTCCTTGTTTGTTGTCTATTTCAGAGGGTTTCATGTCTTGGATGTGGAAAGGGTTGGCATTCCTCCTGCCTCTATTGTTTTTTGGTTATGTAAGTATTTTCTCTCACTCTTTAATCTTAATCTCACCTAAGTGGGTAATACTGGTATAATCCCCTGTGCTGGTGCCACGTGAAAGCACCCGCGCAGTGCCACATAAAAGCACCTGTGTTGGTGCCATGTAAGATTGCCTATGCTGTCTCATGTAAAAGCCCGTGTTGGTGCCACATCAAATTACCCATGCTGTGCCATGTAAAAGTGCCCATGCAGTACCACAAAGAGCATCCATGCAGTGCCACATAAAATCCCCCGTGCAGTGCCATGTAAAATCCCTCAAGCAGTGCCACATAAAATCCCCCAAGCAGTGCCATGTAAAAGCACCCATGCTGGTGCCACATAAAATCCCCCATGCAGTGCCACATAAAATCCCCCAAGCAGTGCCACTTAAAATCCCCCAAGCAGTGCCATGTAAAAGCACCCACGCTGGTGCCACATAAAATCCCCCAAGCAGTGCCACATAAAATCCCCCAAGCAGTACCATGTAAAAGCACCCATGCTGGTGCCACATAAAATCCCTCGTGCAGTGCCACATAAATTCCCCCAAGCAGTGCCACATAAAATCCCCCAAGCAGTGCCATGTAAAAGCACCCATGCTTGTGCCACATAAAATCCCCCGTGCAGTGCCACATAAAAGCTCCGAGGCCACTGTCACATAAGAGCACCCATGTCGCTGTCATGTAGATGTGTCCATGCTGGTGTCATGTAAAAAGCACCCAGTACACTCTGTGGAGTGGTTGTCATTAAGAAAGGGCTTCCAGCCTTGGAAACCCTGCTAAAAGCAGACAACGGAGCCTGACAATAGAGTCTTCTTGGCCAGCTCCTGTCAAACCGTCCAACCCATGCCAGCATGGAGAACAGATGATGATGATGATTTCTTTTTTCTACTTCAGATATTCCAAATTTACAATGCCTATGTATTGTGGACCCTCACATATGATCCTCGGTGTACAGAGTGGCAGGTAGGTTATTTGAGCCATTGTCCACTTTTTACCCTTTACGTCCAGACTACTTTTCTTTTTACTCTTCATATAATAAGAAAAAAATTTTCTTTTCTTAATATTCAACCAAGCTGAGGTCTTACCTCCACATTTAGCTGGTCATGTGTGTGTGTGTGGTGTGTGTGTGTGTATGCACCTGTGTGCATGTATGTGTGTCCACCTGTGTAAATGTGTTCACCTCTGTGTGTGTGAGTGGATACAGGCATCCAGCAACAGGACCTCCGTAATACCATGATGGACCGTGAAGTCTGGCGTAGCATGGTAAATTCCATTGTCTCGACCACGGTCAAACAATGATGAATGATGTGAGTGTCCACCTTTGTATGCGAATGGCCACCTCTGTGTGTGTTTGTTTACCTCCATGTGTGTTTGTCCATGTGTGTGTGTCCACGTGTGTGTGTCCACCTGTGTGTGTGTGCGTGTCTACCTGTGTGTGTTTGTGTGTCCATCTGTGTATGTATGTTTGTGTCCACCTGTGTGTGTTTGTGTGTCCATCTGTGTATGTGTCCACCTGTGTGTCCATCTGTGTATGTATGTTTGTGTCCACCTGTGTGTGTTTGTGTCCATCTGTGTATGTGCGTTTGTGTCCGCCTGTGTATGTATGTTTGTGTCCACCTGTGTGGGTTTGTGTGTCCATCTGTGTATGTTTGTGTCCACCTGTGTGTGTTTGTGTGTCCATCTGTTTATGTGCGTTTGTGTCCACCTGTGTGTGACCACTTGTGTGTATGTGTGTCCACCTGTGTCTATGTCCATGTCAACCTTTGTGTGTGACCACTTGTGTGTATGTGTGTCCACCTGTGTCTATGTCCATGTCAACCTTTGTGTGTGACCACTTGTGTGTATGTGTGTCCACCTGTGTCTGTCCATGTCAACCTTTGTGTGTGACCACTTGTGTGTATGTGTGTCCACCTGTGTCTATGTCCATGTCAACCTTTGTGTGTGACCATTTGTGTGTATGTGTGTCCACCTGTGTCTATGTCCATGTCAACCTTTGTGTGTGACCATTTGTGTGTATATGTGTCCACCTGTGTCTATGTCCATGTCAACCTTTGTGTGTGACCACTTGTGTGTATGTGTGTCCACCTGTGTCTATGTCCATGTCAACCTTTGTGTGTGACCACTTGTGTGTATGTGTGTCCACCTGTGTCTGTCCATGTCAACCTTTGTGTGACCACTTGTGTGTATGTGTGTCCACCTGTGTCTATGTCCATGTCAACCTTTGTGTGTCCACCTGTGTCTATGTCCATGTCAACCTTTGTGTGTGACCACTTGTGTGTATGTGTGTCCACCTGTGTCTATGTCCATGTCAACCTTTGTGTGTGACCACTTGTGTGTATATGTGTCCACCTGTGTCTATGTCTATGTCAACCTTTGTGTGACCACTTGTGTGTATGTGTGTCCACCTGTGCCTATGTCCATGTCAACCTTTGTGTGTGACTATTTGTGTGTATGTGTGTCCACCTGTGTCTATGTCCATGTCAACCTTTGTGTGTGACCATTTGTGTGTATGTGTGTCCACCTGTGTCTATGTCCATGTCAACCTTTGTGTGTGTGTCCACCTACTATTGTCTGACCCTTTCATTTATAACTAAACACACCACCACCACCACAATCATTAATCCCCTCTCCCCCTCTCTTCCTCAGGTGACTGCCCTGAGTGCGATTACCTTCGGCCTGGCCGCAGGCAACACACTGACCACCCTGGTTGTCATTCGGGATAAACTCAGCAAAGACGGCTTCACCCTGCGCAACTTCCGTCACAAGTACCGCTACAACACTACGGCCGGCGGTCAACCTGCGCAGGCGTCCTCTTCGCCGTCGACCTCGAAGAAAACACAGAAGACCACTACCACCGCTACGGCTGCCACCTCTTCGACCACTTCTGTCCCTCCTTCTACTACTTCTACTACTACTACTACTACTCCTGCTGCAAGCACTACCACTGTTGATGCGACTACTACTACTACAACTACTACTCCTATTCCTACTGCTACCCCCACACCTGCTGATATTACTACCACCACCACCACTACTACTACATCTACTACTGCTTCGACCACTACGGCCACTACTCGGCCTTCATCGTCACAAGAACAGGAGACATGCGAAGTGAAGTGAAGTGACGTGATGTGAAGGCCTTGATGCATATCTCCCTACTTTTTTTCTTCTCGAACAACAACAGTAACAACAATAACATCAGCAGCAGCAGCAGCAGCATCGACAAACAGTAACAGCAATAATGATGACGACGACGACAATGACAACAACACTGTTTGACGGTTTTGTCCGTCAATCGAGTGAAGATCTCCACCGCGACCATCACCACAGACACCATCGCTACAACGATCACAGACAATATCGACAACAACATCCCCAATGAACAATAGCATCCAAAAATTGCAGGGAACAACAAGACGGTGACCACCACCACCAAGAAGAACTGTGTCAATAATCAAACAAGAAATATAATATAAATAAAAATTTTAAAAAAAATATACAGAAATAGCTCAGAAAAGATTGTCAACAAAATTATATGTAAATAACAATCAGAACTCCCCCCCGACAACCCTGGTTCATCTCGTTATTATTATTATTATTAGTAGTAGTTTTATTAATTATTATTATTAAGGCAGCAAGCTGGCGGAGTCGTTAACACGCTGGGGGAAACGCTAAGTGGTAATTTGCCCATCGCTACGTTCTGAGTTCAAATTCCTCCGAGGCCAACTTTGCCTTTCGTTCCTTTCAGGGGCCGATAAATTAAGTACCAGTGAAACACTGGGGTCGATGTAATCGACTGGTCCCTTCCCCTCAAAATTTCAGGCCTTTTGCCTTTAGTAGAAAGGATTATAACTATTCTTGTTATAATTTTTATTATTATTATTGAGTGAGAGAGCAGTGTACACCATCAAAGTGACACTGGGGTAAAATATATGAAGCCCAGTGTACCTACTCATCATGACTACCCGTCTGATAAGGGTACACCAGGCATATGCATCACGACCAAATGTGCGCGACATGGTGATCTCATATCAAGATAAACAGCACATGACCTTGCTGGTGGGGCCCAGTTAGAAATTTCTCCTGGTTGAGGAACCCATCCTGCTCAAAAGGTCCCTGAATAAGGATTGTTTAAGGATGTTGAACGAACCACCCATGTTTCCAAAGGTGAATTATTCAAACCCCAAAGAATCCCTCTCAACACATGGCTATGATGCTCCCCAACTACTTCCGCTCATGATCAGAGATGCACATATCGTCAGCCACTAAGGGACATGCTCAACTGGTTAAGGTCAAACAACTGACAAGCAAATCTGTGGTATTGAGCAGAATATTTGCTGTAGCCCATCTTTTATACCAAGACAAAACAATGTACATGATAACACTTCCAGTCAGTTAAGATCAGAAGCCATGAGAGCCACTGCCTGGAACTGCATCAGGGCATTAGCAAATCTGTGGTATTGAGCAGAATATTTGCTGTAGCCCATCTTTTATACCAAGACAAAACAATGTACATAACACTTCCAATCAGTTCAGATCAGAAGCCATGAGAGCCACTGCCTGGTACTGCATCAGGGCATTTATTATTATTATTATTATTATTAAGGTGGCGAGCTGGCAGAATCGTTAGCACGCTGGGCAAAATACTTAGTGGCATTTTGTCTGTCTTCACATTCCGAGTTCAAGTTCCGCCGGGGTGACTTTGCCTTTTATCCTTTTGGGGTTGAGAAATTAAGTACCAGTGAAATACTGGGGTCAATGTAATCACCTTATTGCCTCCCACCAAATTTGAGGCCTTGTGCCTCCAGTAGAAAGGATTATTATTATTATTATTAAGGTGGCAAGCTAGCAGAATCGTTAGCATGCTGGACGAAATGCCAGGTTAGGTTCTGAGTTCAATTTCTGCCAAGGTCAACTTTGCCTTTCAACCTTTCAGGGTTGATAAAATAAGTACCAGTTGATCACTGGGGTTGCTCTAATCGACTTAACCCCTTCCCCAAAATTACTGCCTTTGTGGCAAAATTTGAAACCACCGGCATTATCATTATTATTATTATTATTATTATTATTATTATTATTATTTTATTATTATGAAGGTGGTGATGGCTCAGCAAAATCAATAATGACTCGCACTGACCCAAATATCTGGCACGTCCCTTTTCTTAGGCTGGACTCAAAATCATGCTAGGGTCGACTTTGTTTCACATCATTCCTTGTCTGGAGATAGGTAACAGGTAATACGGATGCAGCGAGCTGGTAGAAATGTTAGCACGTCGGGCGAAACGCTTAGCGGTATTTCGTCTGTCTTTACGTTCTGAGTTCAAATTCCGCCGAGGTCGGTTTTGCCTTTCATCCTTTCGGGGTCGATAAATTAAGTACCAGTTACACATTGGGGTCGATGTAATCGACTTAATCCATTTGTCTGTCCTTGTTTGTCCCCTCTGTGTTTAGCCCCTTGTGGGTAGTAAAGAAATAGGTATTTCGTCTATCTTTACATTCTGAGTTCAAATTTCACCGAGGTCGACTTTACCTTTCATCCTTTTGGGGTTGATAAATTAAGTACCAGTTACGCATTGGGGTCGATGTAATCGACATAATCCGTTTGTCTGTCCTTGTTTGTCCCCCTCTGTGTTTAGCCCCTTGTGGGTAGTAAAGAAATAGGTATTTCATCTGCCGTTACATTCTGAGTTCAAATTTCACCGAGGTCGACTTTGCCTTTCATCCTTTTGGGGTTGATAAATTAAGTACCAGTTGCGCACTGGAGTTGATGTAATCGACTTAATCCGTTTGTCTGTCCTTGTTTGTTCCCTCTGTGTTTAGCCCCTTGTGGGCAGTAAAGAAATAGGTAATACGGATGCAGTCGTTAATGACAGCCTTTCACAGCCGTCTCCAAATGTCCAGCCTTGTGAAGCTTGTGTCAGAAACTGTTATTGTTCAATGGTAGAATCGGTAGAGCAACAGACAAAACTGCTGTTGTGGTACTCTGTTGTGTTCCCTTTATATTCTGGGTCCTTAACTCCATCCGTTTCAGTCTTCTAATGTTGATTAAGTATTAGGGGTTTACTCTTTTACATGTTTCAGTTGTTTGACTGTGGTCATGCTGGAGCACCGCCTTTAGTCGAGCAACTCAACCCTGGGACTTATTCTTTGTAATCCTAGTACTTATTCTATCAATCTCTTTCGCCGAACCGCTAAGTGACGGGGACGTAAACACACCAGCATCGGTTGTCAAGTGATGTTGGGGGAACAAACACAGAAACATACACACACGCACACATACATATATATATATATACATATATACATATATATACGGTGGGCTTCTTTCAGTTTCTGTCTACCAAATCCACTCACAAGGCTTTAGTCTGCCCGAGGCTATAGTAGAAGACACTTGCCCAAGGTGTCACGCAGTGGGACTGAACCCAGAACCATGTGGTTGGTAAGCAAGCTACTTACCACACAGCCACTCCTACGCCTATTACTCATATTTCATGTATTACTTCTCAAAAAATACTTTTACTTTTGTGCCTCTGTGGGTAATTATTATTATTATTTATTATTATTATTATTATTATTATTATTTTATTATTATTATTATTATTATTATTATTATTATCATTATTATTATTGAGAGAACAGTGGATGCCATCAAAGTGACACTGGGGTAAAATATACGAAGCCCAATATACCCATCATGACTACCCGTCTGATAAGGGTACACCAGGCACATGCATCACAATGTGCGCGACATGGTGATCTCATATCAAGATAAACAACACATGACCTTGCAGGAGGGGCCTAGTTAGAATTTTCTTCTGGTCGAGTAGCCCATTCTGCTCAAAAGGTCCCTGAATAAGGGTTGTTTAAGGAAGTTGAACGAAACCCCCATGTTTCCAGAGGTGAATTATTCAAACCCCAACGTTGACTTTTTGTCTGTCTTTATGTTCTGAGTTCAAATTCTGCTGCGGTCAACTTTGCCTTTCATCCTTCAGGGGTTGATAAATTAAGTACCAGTCAAGTACTGGGGGTCGATGTGATCAATTTACTCCCTCCCCACAAATTTCAAGCCCTGTACCTATAATAGAAAGCATCATTATTATTGTTATTGTTATTATTATTATTATTATTATTAGTGGTGGTGGTGGTCAGTTGGCTGAATTGTTAGCATGCTGGGCAAAATGCTTAGCAGCCTTTCATTAGTCTTCTTGTTCTGAGTTCAAATGCTGCCAGGGTTGATAAAATATCAGTTTAGAAATGGGGTCGATATAATCAACTTAGCCTGCCCCACATCATTGTTGACTTTCTGCCAAAATTTGAAATCATCATTGTCATCATCATCATCATTATTATGATCATTATTATTATTATTATTATTATTATTATTGAGTGAGAGAGCAGTTCATGCCATCAAAGTGACACTGGGGTACAAATATACAAAGCCCAGTATACCCATCATGACTACCCTGTCTGATAAGGATACACCAGGCACATGCATCACAACCATATGTGCGCGACATGGTGATCTCAAAAGGTCCCCCGAATAAGGGTTGTTTAAGGATGATGTTCCTTGAGTCAAATTATCCAAACCCCAAAGAATCCCTCTCAACACATGGCTATGATGCTCCCCCACTACTTCAGCTCGTGATCAGAGATGCACATATCGTCAGCCACTAAGGGACATGCTCAACTGGTTAAGGTCAAACAACTGACAAGCAAATCTGTGGTATTGATCAGAATATTTGCTGTAGCCCATCTTTTATACCAAGACAAAACAATGTACATGATAACACTTCCAATCAGTTAAGATCAGAAGCCACGAGAGCCACTGCCTGGTACTGCATCAGGACATATCATTATTATTATTATTATTATCATCATCAAAGGCAGTAACTGGTCAAAACCAGAACAAAGGACCAAAGTATTTTCAGTATTTAGTAACACCCCTTGACTATTTTTGTTCTGAGGTCAAATTCTATTAAGAACAAATTTACCTTTTTTGTCTCCCTCCAGGTTCAATGAAGCAAGTACCAGTAATGTACTGGTTTTGATTAAATTGACTTTTTTATTTTCCCATAAATTTGTGGCCTTGGGCCTCTTTTAGAAATCATTATTAAAAAAAATAAAACAAAGAATTATTATTATTATTATTATTGAGTGAGAGAGCAGTGCATGCCATCAAAGTGACACTGGGGCACAAATATACAAAGCCCAATATACCCCATCATGGCTACCCCGTCTGATAAGGGTACACCAGGCACATGTATCACAACCACATATGCACAACATGATCTTGTATCAAGATAAGCAGTGCATGACCTTGCAAATGGGGCCCAGTTAGAACTTTCTTCAGGTTGAGTAGCCCATTCCACTCAAAAGGTCCCTGAATAAGGATTAAGGATGTTGAATGAACCACCCATGTTTCCAAAGGTGAGTTATCCAAACCTCTAAGAATTCCTTTATTATTGAGTGAGCGAGCAGTGCATACCATCAAAGTGACACTGGGGTACCAATATATGAAGCCCAATATACCCATCATGACTACCCTGTCTGAAAAAGGTTCACTAGACACATGCATCACAACCGTGTGTACTCAACATGGTGATCTCATATCAAGATAAACAGCACATGACCTTGCAGGTGGGGCCCAGTTTGAATTTTCCTCAGGTCAAGTAGCCAATCCCACTCCAAAGGTCCCCGAATAAGGATGTTGAACAAAATACCCCTGTTTCCAGAGGTGACCAGATCTGTTACTATGCCATACTGCAAACAGACAGAAGGGAAAGGAGCCATGGTGGAGTTGCTGTATACATCCGAGATGACCTCACACCCCAGGTCTTAATGACATACTCAAATTCGGTATGTGACACTTTAATTGTATACATAAGACAACATAATATAGTCATATGAAATACATATTGCCCACCTGATGCCCCAAATCACACAGGCAAGTTTGAAGATTGCTTCACAAGAATTAAAGAAATCCTCATGAATCTGGAACACCACGTGACCATATTTCTTATGGGTGATTTCAACTTCCCCAACGTCAAATGGCCCGAAGGTCTCCTACTCTCAGGAATGAATCATTGCAAGCAAGTACAGGTGGAGTCCCTGCTCAACCTCACCAATGCCTTATTCATGGAGCAAGTTGTACGCAAACCAACTAGGGCGAATAACATTCTGGATCTCTGCTTCACGAACAATATAGACATCATTCATGATGTGAAAGTGACACCGACATTAGTTTCGGATCACAACATAATAGACCAAAAGGGTACGGGCGTCGCTATATATATACTTATGTATATGTAAAAAAATACAAACTGGGACAAGAACGCAAAACATTTAGAAGACGATATAAAAAACACGGACAGGACATTCGAAGCCTTCAATCTTCAGTCAAGAACCAGATCATCCTCGCAATTTTGGCTGATTAATCTTGAGATTGTTCCGATCTGGCTAGCCCCAAAGGAAAATCTAAGCCAAGCGCATTAGATTCCTTGGAAGAAAGCCTCGAATGTAGACAAAACAAGGACGGAAAACAGATGATGTTATATATCAGCCAAAATTGTGAGGATGATCCGGTTCTTGACTGAAGATTGAAGGCTTCGAATGTCCTGTCCGTGTTTTTTGTATCGTCTTCTAAATGTTTTGCGTTCTTGTCCCAGTTTGTATTTTTTTACATCTACATATATATATAGCGGCGCCTGTACCCATTTGGTCTTATATGTAAGTACATATTTCTTTAAACTTGGTACGACTCTATAACACTGTCTCTCTCTCCCCCCTCTCCTACATTTCTCTGCCTTTCACACTTTGCTCTCCACTTTGATCTGTCTCTTTCTCTCTTTTCTCCTCCTCCCTGTTCCCCTTTCCTCTCTCTTCTCCTCACACGTGACTAACTGACCGATTGCCGGCCTTTTGTGCTTAGCAATCGTCACGGCAACACACATTTTTTATCTCCCTGCCCTAAGGCATTTTTCCAACACGCCAGTTCAAAGTTTGCTCGTCCTGTCGAAAGACGCCTGTGTGTAACGTCCTGTTTTTGTTATTATTATTATCATTATTGTTTTTACGTATTTTTGTATTCTTATTCGTGTAACATCGTCTGTTTTCCTGTCCTTGTTTTGTATACATTCGAGGCTTTCTTCCAAGGAATCTAATGCGCTTGGCTTAGATTTTCCTTTGGGGCTGGCCAGATCGGAGCAATCTCAAGATTAATCAGCCGAAATTGCGAGGATGATCCGGTTCTTGATTGAAGGCTTCGAATGTCCCGTCCGTGTTTTTTATATCGTCTTCTAAATGTTTTGTGTTCTTGTCCCAGTTTGTATTTTTTTACATACGACATAATAGAGCTGTCTATGTTTGGGCCAAAAGTAACCAGAGACATACAGCCTAAAGGAAGCACCTGAAATCTCTCCAATCTGAACTTCCACAAAGCAGATTGGAAATTGATCCAAAAAGAGATCCTCAGAGAGGACTGGCCGGAATGTCTCTGCACACCAGACATTGACATGAAGCTAGAATGTTTCATGTCTTCTGTGCAAGCCGTATGCCAGAAATATGTCCCAGAGCACAAGCCAAAACAAATAGGAGCAAGATTCCAAGAGACATGAAGATCCTCATGAGACGACGGATGAAGGTTGCAAATCGACTCAACCAACATCCCAAAAGTAGCGAAACGTCCCGCCTAAAAACAACAATGATGGAGATCGAAAAAAGGCTGCAAAAATCCTATGTGAGGGAGAAAGCAGACAAAGAAGCCTGGGTTATAAAAAAACATTAAATCAAACCCAAAGGCCTTCTTTCATTACGCGAAAGAAACAGTCTCAGTACACTACAAGATAGGACCCCTCCTCCAAAAGGATGGCTCCCTCACAGACAGTCCAACTAAGATCAGTGAGATGCTGAATGACCAGTTCAAAAGTATATTTACCACCCCGTTGGAACACAGACAAGTGAAAGAACCAGTGGACTTCTTTGCCGCCTCACCTATAACCAGTGAGGCGGTTACAATGGAATACATTGACATTAGCGAAGAAGATGTCCTACTAGCCATAGATGAAGTGGACACAAACTCAACTGCTGGTCCAGATGGTTTCCCAGCAATCCTCCTCAAAGCGCGTAAGCATGCCCTGGCCAACCCCCTCAAGATTCTCTTCCAGAGCTTTCTTACAAATGGCAAACTGCCAAGCAAGCTGAAGGAGGGAATAATATACCCAATACATAAAGGGGGAAGTAGAGCAGGTGCCAAAAACTATAGGCCTATCTCTCTGACTTCACACATCAGCAAAGTCATGGAACGGATAGTCAGAAAGAAACTAATCGCATTCCTTGAGGAAAATAACTTGCTGAGTGATACCTAGCATGGTTTTTGACCAGGTAGGAGCTGCCTGACCCAGCTCTTACAACATTATGACTGGGTGTTGAGGCAGTTACTCAACAAATCAAATGTGGACGTAATCTACCTTGATTTTGCAAAAGCTTTTGACAAGGTGGATCAAGGTATGATATGCCACAAACTGCGTGACCTCGGCATAGCTGGAAAACTTGGAGTGTGGTTACATGACTTCCTGAAAGATAGGAGTCAGGCAGTAGTGGTTAATGGAGCCACCTCTATAAACACACAAATAGTGAGTGGTGTTCCACAGGGTACTGTCTTGGGACCACTGCTTTTTATAGTGGCCCTCTCAGATATGCCCTCAAATGCCCGGATAGCCACTCTGGTAAGCTATGCAGACGATACGAAAGTCTCGCAGAAAATACAGAACCCCAGCGATGTTGCACACCTGCAGCAGGAGTTGGACTCAATCTACAGATGGGCTGAGAATAACAATATGCAGTTTAATGCTGAAAAATTCCAGGCCCTGCGCTACCAGCATAAAAAAAATGAATATTAAACTTACAGGATACACCGGTCCACAGGGAATTTCAATCCCAGAGCCTAAGTCTGTGAGGGACCTGGGTATCGACATGAGTGAGGATACCTCTTTCCAAGTGCACATTACCAGGATGGCGACAAAGTTCAGACGACTGGCTGGGTGGATCCCAAGAACATTCAGAACCAGAGATAAGGAAACCATGATGGTCTTCTGGTGGACATTCATCCTCAGCCGCCTGGATGACTGCTTACAGCTATGGTCACCCACCAGTGTGAAATTAACAGCGGACCTTGAAGCAATGCAGAGAAGATTCACAAAGAAGATCGTCTCTTTGCAACAGCTCAGCTACTGGGAAAGGTTGAAACAACTAAGACTCTACTCCCTGGAGAGAAGACGGGAGAGGTATGCAGTAATATATGTCTGGAAGATCCTGGAAGGAATTGTGCCAAATTTTGACATTGTAAGCTACACCAATGCCAGAACGGGACGACACTGCATAGTGCCAAAGATCCCAGTAATGCCATCACGCTTCAGGACCAGCTTCTGCAACAGCCTGGGTTTCAAGGGCCCACAGCTTTTTAATATTCTCCCAAAGAGTCTGAGGAACTTGCACAAAGTAGATGTAGCGGTTTTTAAATCAAAGCTGGACATCTTCCTGTCAAGAGTCCCAGATGAACCTACCTCACGGCAAGAGGTGCAAATGAGAGTAGCAATATCAAACTTCTTTCTTCACCAAATGCCACATATTGGAGGAGGCTCTTCATAATAACAGTGTAGCACAAAACGGCGGTGCTCCAGCATGGCCACAGCTCTGAGCTGAAACAGGAAGAAAAAAAAACATTATATATATATATATATATATATATACACACAACACACATATATATACACACACACACACACACATATATATACACAACATACATATATATATATACACAACATACATATATATATATATATATGACACTCTACTGCAGACTACCTCATTGGCGAACTCTACTGCAGACTACCTCATTGGCGAACGACAGAGACCTTATCTTTGTGGCTGGTGACTTCAATGGTCACGTTGGACGACATGCTGGGGGCTTCCATGGTGTACATGGAGGCTATGGCTATGGCTCCCGCAACGAGGAGGGAACCAGGCTGCTGGAGTTCTGCGATGCAAATAATCTTATGATTTGCAACACTAACTTCAGGAAACCTACCAGCCACCTAGTCACTTACCGATCGGGCCAACATACCAGCCAAATTGACTACATCCTTACAAGGCAAAGGGAGAGATGGCTGCTTATAAATGCCAAAACCTTCCCAGGTGAAGAATGTACCCCACAACATAGACTGGTAGTTAGTGACTTTAGGATCAGGACTAGGAGGACAACCAGAAGACGACAAATATGGAGAAGAAGGATCTGGAAGCTTAAAGATCCTGCAAATGGACAGAGATTTAGGGACATATTACTTGAAGCCTCTGACGAAGTAGAAGGGGATAGAGCATCACAGGGGGTAGAAGACAGCTGGACGTTTCTAAGGGACAACCTGCTGAGAGCCACTGACCAGATCTGTGGCTGGTGCAAAGTCCCCTCTCGACCTAGAATAACGTGGTGGTGGAACAATATTGTAGACAGGGCTATTAGAGAAAAGAGACAGGCTTGGAAGGTCTGGAAAAAGGGGGGTAGCAGGGAATTGTATCAGACTGCCAAAAGAGAAGCTAGGAGACAGGTTTATTTAGCCAGAGGGGAAGCAGATAAGAAAAAATTTGCCAATGTTCTGCGCCGTGAGGACCAAAGACTGGAGGTGTTTCGTGTTGCAAGACAGTGTTTGAGAGAGAATCGTGATGTGGTAGGAGAGAAGTGTGTTCGCATGGAAGATGGTTCACTTGCGCTAAATGAGGATGCGAAGAGAGAGGTTTGGAGATGCCACTATGAAAGGTTGCTGAATGAAGAAAATGAATGGGATAAAGAGAGTCTGCCGAATGTTGACCCAACAGAGGGACCAGCTATCCGAGTTGATAGTTCTGTGGTAGCTAAGGCAATTAGAAGCATGAAGACAGGGAAAGCCCCAGGCCCATCAGGAATCACTGCAGAGATGCTCAAAATGTCTGGTAGTGTCGGCTATAGCCTAGTCACCCATATAGTTAATCAGGTGATACACAAAGGGGTCATACCCAATGACTGGTGTAGCAGTATAATAGTCAACTGCTACAAAGGTAAAGGTGATGCCCTAGATACAAATAACTACAGAGGTATCAAGCTGTTGGACCAGGTGATGAAGGTTACGGAGAGGGTCATAGCCCAACTAATTAGAGAGAGAGTTAGTTTAGATGAGATGCAGTTTGGGTTTGTGCCAGGGAAAAGTACTACTGATGCTATATTCCTGGTAAGGCAGCTACAGGAGAAATACCTAGCCAAAGATAAGCCCCTGTACCTGGCTTTTGTTGACATGGAGAAAGCCTTCGACAGGGTCCCCCGATCCCTTATCTGGTGGGCAATGAGAAAACTAGGGATAGATGAATGGTTAGTGAGAGCTGTGCGGGCCATGTATAGGGACGCCGCTAGTAGGGTGAGGGTTGGAAATGAGTACAGTGAAGAATTCCGGGTAGAGGTAGGGGTCCACCAAGGCTCAGTACTCAGCCCCCTCCTATTTATCATAGTCCTCCAGGCAATAACGGAGGAATTCAAGACAGGATGCCCTTGGGAGCTCCTCTATGCTGATGACCTTGCTCTAATTGCTGAGTCGCTATCAGAACTGGAGGAGAAGTTTCAGGTGTGGAAACAAGGATTAGAATCGAAGGGCCTCAGAGTCAATCTAGCTAAAACCAAAGTCGTAATCAGTAGGAAGGTAGACAAATCACAAACACCTTCAGGTAGATGGCCCTGCTCGATCTGTAGAAAAGGTGTAGGTAGAAACTCTATAAGATGCACCAAGTGTAAGCTATGGACACATAAGAGATGCAGCAATGTCAAAGGAAGGCTAACTAGGAAGATGGTTTTTGTATGTGGCAGATGCTCAGGAACAATAAACACTGAAAATGCTCTGAGACCAACTTCCGTCACTTTCCAGGGAGAAAAACTAGAAATAGTTGATAGTTTCCGTTACCTAGGTGACCAAGTCAGCAGCGGGGGTGGGTGTGCTGAAAGTGTAACTGCTAGAGTAAGAATAGCTTGGGCAAAGTTCAGAGAGCTCTTACCTCTGCTGGTGACAAAAGGCCTCTCGCACAGAGTGAAAGGCAGACTGTATGATGCGTGTGTACGAACAGCCATGCTACATGGCAGTGAAACATGGGCCGTGACTGCTGAGGATATGCGTAAGCTCGCTAGAAATGAAGCCAGTATGCTCCGATGGATGTGTAATGCCGGTACTCACACTCGGCAGAGTGTAAGTACCTTGAGAGAAAAGCTGGACCTAAGAAGCATCAGTTGTGGTGTGCAAGAGACGTTTGCGCTGGTATGGTCATGTGGCGAGAATGGATGAAGATAGTTGTGTGAAAAAGTGCCACACCCTAGTGGTTGAGGGAACCTGTGGAAGAGGCAGACCCAGGAAAACCTGGGACGAGGTGGTGAAGCACGACCTTCGAACTTTAGGTCTCACTGAGGAAATGACTAGAGACCGAGACCTCTGGAAGTGTGCTGTGCGCGAGAAGACCGGCAGGACAAGTGAGTCCACAACCCGTGCCTTCTACATGGGATGGAGCCAGCCTACGTATGCATACCTTCCCTTCTTGGGACACAAAACTCTACTTGTGAAGACGTGTTGAGGCAAGTGAGGATCAGAATCGAAATCGATCAATGGAAATTGCGGATGTGCTACCAGTGCCGGTGGCATGTCGAAACTCTGCTTGTGAAGACCCATTGAGGCAAGTGAGGATCAGAATCGAAATCGATCAATGGAAATCGATCAATGGAAATTGCAGATGTGTTACCAGTGCCGGTGGCATGTAAGAGAACTTTCCGTTTCGCGACCGTTGCCAGCACCGCCCCGTTTCGTGTCCGTTGCCAGCCTCGCCTGGCCCTCGTGCCGGTGGCACATAAAAAGCACCATCCGTTCGTGGCCGTTTGCCAGCTCTGTCTGGCACCAGTGCGGGTGGCACGTAAAAAGCACCCACTACACTCACGGAGTGGTTGGCGTTAGGAAGGGCATCCAGCCGTAGAAACACTGCCAGATTTGACTGGGCCTGATGAAGCCTTCTGGCTTCAGACCCCAGTAGAACCGTCCAACCCATGCTAGCATGGAAAACGGACGCTAAATGATGATGATGATGATGATGATATATATATATATATACATACATACATACATATATGTATATATACATACATACATATATGTATATATATATACATACATATATGTATGTATATATATACATACATATATGTATATATATATACATATATATATATACATACACACACATATATGTATATATCTATATATATACACACACACACACACACATATATATTTACATATATATACATATACATATATGTATATATACACATATATATACATATATATATATACACATATATACATACATATATATATACATATATATATACTATATATATATATATATACATACATATATATATATATAATATACATATATATATATAACATATATATATATATATACATATATATATATACACATATATATATATATATATATTATATACATATATATATATATATATATATACAATATATACACACTATATATATACATATATATACATATATATATATAATACATATATATATACTATATATATATATATATATAATAATAAATATTAGGGAATAAATCCAAATTTACAGGGAAAAATCAAATGTATGTATATATATATATACATATATGTATGTATTATATATATATTTATTACTTTATATTAAAATTTTTTTATGTATTGATTAAGTCTTTCCTTGTTTGATTTGCAAAATAGTGGTTTTGTCTCTAATTAATATTATATATACATATATATATACATATATACATACATACATATATACATGCATACATATATACATACATACATATATATACATATATATATATATACATATTATATATACATATATACACATATATATATATATATATATATAATATATATATATATATATATATATATATATATATATTACACATATATGCCCTCAGTAGCTGCCCAACCTCCTCTGCTGAAGTAGGTGGGACTATATCAGGGAAGCCTTGTATACGACATCAATGGATACTTTCAGCATGAGAGAAAGGCAAAACCCAGATTGGTTCAATGCTGGGCTCTCAGAGCTGGAGCCAGTTATCGAAGCAAAGCGTGCAGCTCTGATGCAATACAAGAGTGACTCTTCTACAAAGTCACTCGAAGAACTCAGAAAGGCACGAAATAAAACCCAACTGACAGCCAGACGCTGTGCAAATAGGTATTGGCAGGAAATCTGTCAGAGTATCCAGTCAGCTGCTGACAGGGGCGACACCAGTGGGATGTATGCCGGTTTGAAGAAGGCCCTCGGTCCATCCGCAACCAAGTCAGCCCCTCTGAAATCAACTACTGGAGATCTCATCAGGGATCAAGGCAAGCAAATGGATAGATGGGTGGAGCACTACCAGGATCTCTACTCACGGGAGACTACAGTAGCTGAGGCTGCATTGAGAGTGTCAAGATCTTGCCAGTCATGTGCGAACTTGACAGTCCGCCATCTATAGCAGAGCTCACCAAGGCTGTTGACTCCCTAGCAAGAAATAAGGCTCCGGGAAAAGACGGCATCCCCTCAGAGATCATCAAAGCCGGCAAAAACACCATCCTGCTTCGGCACCTTCATGAGCTTCTGTGTCGGTGCTGGGAAGAGGGTACAGTCCCTCAGGATATGCGGGATGCTAACATCATTACGCTTTACAAAAACAAAGGTGACCGTGGTGATTGTAACAATTACCGTGGTATATCCCTTCTAAGCACTGTTGGAAAGACCTTTGCCCGCGTTATCCTGGCCAGGCTACAACTACTTGCTTCTCGAATCTATCCGGAATCGCAGTGTGGCTTTAGAAGAAGCAGATCAACTATTGATATGATATTCTCCATACGCCAACTTCAGGAGAAGTCCAAAGAGCAGAAAATGCCATTATATATGGCCTTCATTGATCTAACAAAGGCTTTTGACTCGGTAAGCAGAACAGGCCTCTTCCTCCTGCTCCAAAAAATCAGATGTCCACCAAAGCTGCTGAGGATCATCAAGTCTTTCCATGATGACATGCAAGGCACCATACAGCACAACAGTTCAACATCAGCCGCCTTCCAAATAAAAAACGGGGTAAAGCAAGGTTGTGTCCTCGCTCCTACATTGTTTGGCATCTTCTTCTCGCTCTTACTTTCACATGCCTTTCAGACATCAGATGATGGAGTGTTTCTGCACAGTAGAAGTGACGGGAAACTGTTCAATCTCTCGCGCCTGCGTGCCAAGACCAAAATCAAAAACGTCCTGATCAAGGAGATGTTATTTGCTGATGATGCCGCTCTGGTAACACACACAGAAGAAGCCCTCCAAAGGCTCATTAACTGTTTTGAGCAAGCATGTAACGACTTTGGCTTAGCTATCAGCCTTAAGAAGACCAACATCATTGGCCAGGCTACATCGGACATACCAAACATACATATTGGAGACCACAGATTACAAGAGGTGGAGAAGTTTACCTATCTGGGCTCTACCGTCACCTACAACCTATCCCTTGACGCTGAGCTCAATATACACATTGGCAAGGCAGCTGCTGCGATGGCCCAACTCTCCAAACGGGCTTCGGACAACAATAAGCTTACCAAGACCACGAAAATGAAGATCTACCAGGCATGTGTACTCAGCACTCTACTGTATGGAAGTGAGACTTGGACGCTATACACACGCCAAGAGCGTCGCCTAAACATCTTTCACCTGCGCTGCTTCCGAAAAATCCTCCGCATCAAATGGCAGGATCATATCCCCAACAAAGATGTCCTCAAGCAAGCAGGAATACCAAGCATGTTTGCACTCCTCACACAAAGACATATGAGATGGCTTGGGCATGTTAGCCGTATGGAAGATGGCAGAATCCCCAAGGACATACTCTATGGAGAGCTTGCTAGGGGTACTAGGTCTGTGGGTAGGCCAATCTTACGTTACAAGGATGTTTGCAAAAGGGACATGAAGGCCTGCAACATCAATATTAGCGGTTGGGAAGCAATTGCCAGCAACCGTGGTGATTGGCGACGTACCTTAAAAGAGGGAATACAAAGGAGTGACAGAGAGAGAGGAGAAATGGAAAGACAAGAAAAGACGTCAACAAGAAACTATGACATTACAACCAGCCAGGACAAGTCTTCGCTACATTTGCGGCACCTGCCAGAGGAAGTGTTTGTCCAGGATAGGATTACACAGCCACAGCAGGAAATGTATCAGGACATGAAATATAAAAGCTGGACTAGACTACTTTGTGCGCAACTCCATTGTCTCCCGAGACAGAAAGGATGCCAATACCAACACCATATACACATATATATATATATACATATATACAAATATATATATATATATATATATGTGTGTCACAAGTACAGGTGAGGTCACTTTGGGCAAGGTTCTACAGCTAGATGCCCTTCTGAAGAACACCAGCCACTTTACTTTGTGGACTGGGTGCTTTTTACCCTTTCATTACTGTATTTACTTAGAGATGCTCTGTGTTTCTTTCAATTAATCTTAAATATAACAAGAACTTAGTAAAATAACTAAGTTATCATTAAGCTAGTGTTAGAAACATAAATTGTGACTAAGGTTTGGTCGAAGATTTTAATTCAAAACTTATGAAAACAAGACATTTGTACTACAGAGCCGGTTTCAGCCGGGTTGGTATCAAAAGGGTTAAAAATATCATGGTGACTTGAACCCTTTTGTTACCATATTTCTATTGAGATGCTCTGTGTTTCTTTCAATTAATCTTAATATAACAAAGAATTTAGTAAAATAACTAAGTTATCATTAAGCTAGTGTTAGGAACATAAATTGTAACTAAGGTTTGGTGGAAGATTTTAATTCAAATCTTTTGAAAACAAGACATTGTACTACAGAGCCAGGGGTGGTTTCAACCAGGTTGGTATCAAAAGGGTTAAAATGTCATGGTGACTTTAACCCTTTTGTTACCATATTTCTGTTGAGATGCTCTGTGTTTCTTTCAATTAATCTTAAATATAACAAATAATTTAGTAAAATAACTAAGTTATCATTAAAGCTAGTGTTAGGAACATAAATTGTAACTAAGGTTTGGTGGAAGATTTTAATTCAAATCTTTTGAAAACAAGACATTTGTACTACAGAGCCAGGGGTGGTTTCAACCAGGTTGGTATCAAAAGGGTTAAAAATGTCATGGTGACTTTAACCCTTTTGTTACCATATTTCTGTTGAGATGCTCTGTGTTTCTTTCAATTAATCTTAAATATAACAAAGAATTTAGTAAAATAACTAAGTTATCATTAAAGCTAGTGTTAGGAACATAAATTGTAACTAAGGTTGGTGGAAGATTTTAATTCAAATCTTTTGAAAACAAGACATTTGTACTACAGAGCCAGGGGTGGTTTCAACCAGGTTGGTATCAAAAGGTTAAAATGTCATGGTGACTTTAACCCTTTTGTTACCATATTTCTGTTGAGATGCTCTGTGTTTCTTTCAATTAATCTTAAATATAACAAATAATTAGTAAAATAACTTAGTTATCATTAAGCTAGTGTTAGAAACATAAATTGTGACTAAGGTTGGTGGAAGATTTTAATTCAAAACTTATGAAAACAAGACATTGTACTACAGAGCCAGGGGGGTTTCAACCAGGTTGGTATCAAAAGGGTTAAAAATATCATGGTGACTTTAACTCTTTTGTTACCATATTTCTGTTGAGATGCTCTGTGTTTCTTTCAATTGATTTTAAATATAACAAAGAATTTAGTAAAATAACTCAGTTATCATTAAGCTGGTGTTAGGAACATAAATTGTGACTAAGGTTTGGTGGAAGATTTTAATTCAAATCTTTTGAAAACAAGACATTTGTACTGAGAGCCAGAGCAGGCTCCAGCCGGGTTGGTATCAAAAGGGTGAAGTGGCACTTGACAGGGTCACCAAGTATTTGCAAGACAAAAGAAAAAAACAGATTTCAAGAATCAAATGGTTTTTTTTTGAGGAGACTTTCGGTGACACTTTTACACATACACTTTTTTTTTATATAGGTCTTTCTGATGATGCCCAGTCAGGTAAGAGGGCACCTCGGCAACCAAAGAAGCTGTGGGCACAAGCCTGGGTGAAGCTGGTCGCAAGTGCAGATCTCTGTGGTAGAAGCAGATATTTTCATATATAAAATTAAATGGCTTCATTTTTGTATAATTTAGTGTTGTTTTCGTGGTCTTGTGGGTAACTACACATCCTAAACAAGGTTCAGTCTCCCCAAAAACCATTATTGACAGCCTTTATAAAAATTTAAAATATCTTTTTTTTTTTTTACTTCCTATGGAGATAGGTAAAAATAAAGAAATATTTAAAAATTTGACAAGTCAGTCAGTCACCGGCTGACACTCACTGACGATACATCGAAGAGGCCAGGGAACAGAAGAAAGAAGAAAGACATGCACCCAACACCAGAGCTGAAAACACCTTCAAAAGTGTGTGTGGGGGGGGGCCCCTCCGCCACGTCAAAACGGTAGAGGAGTAGGGGCCGAAAGCGGACGTGGTTCCTCCTGATGATGTCTTGAGCTAACTGGATCCTATAAAGGAGCTGTTGTGGTAGCAGACCACAAAACACGGTTATAATTCCTCCTTTAACTCACCCCCACCACTCCACTGCTCTTGAAATTCCTTTATCTGCAAGGACATCCAAACAGACCCCTAATTTGGGGGAGCAAACAAACAGAGATACGTAAAACCTTTTTCCGTGATTGTTATTGATCTTCAGCTAGGATAGGTTTAAATATCTCATTTTTTCACTCTATTTCTGTGGTTTGGGTTTCAATTCCTTCCCAGTCAAAAAGTAATTTTTTTTTTTGTTATTAACTGAAATAAATTGAAATATCTTTTTTTTTACCCCTTAACATTGTTGCTGTTTTGTCTGTTAAATGGTGGTTTGGGTTTCAATTCCTTCCCAGTCAAAATGTAATTTTTTTTTTGTTATTAACTGAAATAAATTGAAATATCTTTTTTTTTACCCCTTAACATTGTTGCTGTTTTGTCTGTTAAATGGTAGTTTGGGTTTCAATTCCTTCCCAGTCAAAATGTAATTTTTTTTTGTTATTAACTGAAATAAATTGAAATATCTTTTTTTTTACCCCTTAACATTGTTGCTGTTTTGTCTGTTAAATGGTAGTTTGGGTTTCAATTCCTTCCCAGTCAAAAAGTAATTTTTTTTTGTTATCAACTGAAATAAATTGAAATATCTTTTTTTTTACCCCTTAACATTGTTGCTGTTTTGTCTGTTAAATGGTGGTTTGGGTTTCAATTCCTTCCCAGTCAAAAAGTAATTTTTTTTTTGTTATTAACTGAAATAAATTGAAATATCTTTTTTTTTACCCCTTAACATTGTTGTTGCTTTATCTGTTAAATGGTGGTTTGGGTTTCAATTCCTTCCTAGTCTAAAAATAATTTTCTTGTTATTAAGTGAAGTATTATGATTATAGACAAGTGGCTAGAGATGGTCACAACTGGAGTGTCGTTAATTATAATTGGTCTGGTAGAGTAGAACTAATCTGGAGTAAACAATGAAGCATAGTGTGTGTGTGTGTGTGTGTGTATGAGTGTGAAAAATGGGTCTCAAGACAGCCTTGCCATAGTTACCAAATCTTTTCATTAGGCACAAAAATTTAAATATCTTTATTTTTTTTTTTTTTACCCTTTAACATTGTTACTGCTTTGTCTGTTAAATGGTGGTTTGGGTTTCAATTCCTTCCCAGTCTAAAAATTATTTTTTATTAACTGAAATTGGTCTGGTGGAGTAGAACTGATCTGGAGTAAACAACGAAGCATAGTGTGTGTGTGAAAAATGGGTCTCAAGACAGCCTTGCCATAATAACCAAATTTAAATATCTCTATTTTTTTTTACCCCTTAACATTGTTGCTGCTCTGTCTGTTCAATAGTGGTTTTGGTTTCAATGTCTTCCCAGTCTAAAAGTAATTTTTTTTGGTGGTTTGGGTTTCAATGTCTTCCCAGTCTAAAAGTAATCTTATTTTGGTGGTCTGGGTTTCAATGTCTTCCCAGTCTAAAAGTAATTTTTTTTGGTGGTTTGGGTTTCAATGTCTTCCCAGTCTAAAAGTAATTTTTTTTTGGTGGTTTGGGTTTCAATGTCTTCCCAGCCTAAAAGTAATTTTTTTTTGGTGGTTTGGGTTTCAATGTCTTCCCAGCCTAAAAGTAATTTTTTTTTGGTGGTTTGGGTTTCAATGTCTTCCCAGTCTAAAAGTAATTTTTTTTTGGTTATTTACTGAAATAGATTTAAATATCTGAATTTTTCCATTAATTTTGTAGCAGCTTCAGTGGCCTAGTAGGTAAGGTGCTAGAAGTAGTGGCATAATAATGGTTGAGGTTTCAAACCTCTGCCAGGAAATTCATTTTTTTTCCACTAGAGACAAAAAAAAGGGAAAATTTTTGATTTCCTAGCAGAGGTTTGAAACCTCAACCATTATTATGCCACTACTTCTAGCACCTTACCTACTAGGCCACTGAAGCTGCTACAAAATTAATGGAAAAATTCAGATATTTAAATCTATTTCAGTAAATAACAAAAAAAAAATTACTTTTAGACTGGGAAGACATTGAAACCCAAACCACCAAAAAAAAATTACTTTTAGGCTGGGAAGACATTGAAACCCAAACCACTATTGAACAGACAAAGCAGCAAAAATGTTAAGGAGTAAAAAAATAAATAAAGATATTTAAATTTGGTAATTATGGCAAGGCTGTCTTGAGACCCATTTTTCACACACACACACACACACACTATGCTTCGTTGTTTACTCCACCAGACCAATTTCAGTTAATAAAAAAATAATTTTTAGACTGGGAAGGAATTGAAACCCAACCCACAGACAAAGCAGCAACAATGTTAAAGGGTAAAAAAAAATAAAGATATTTAAATTTTTGTGCCTAATGAAAAGATTTGGTAACTATGGCAAGGCTGTCTTGAGACCCATTTTTCACACACACACACACACACAATACTTCATTGTTTACTCCAGATCAGTTCTACTCCACCAGACCAATTTCAGTTAATAAAAAAAAATTTTTTAGACTGAGAAGGATTTGAAACCCTAACCACCATTTAACAGACAAAGCAGCAACAATGTTAAGGGGTAAAAAAATAAATTTATTAAAATTTTTGTGCTTAATGAAAAGATTTGGTAACTATGGCAATGCTGTCTTGAGACCCATTTTTCACACACACACACACACAAAATCTCTTTGTTGAGGGAAATTTGGTTGCTATTTCGAGACTGCTTTGGGGATTCTTATACACACCAGTTTTGAACTTTTACTTCAGTTCATTCTCAGGAGGAGTTTGATGTCAATTTAGAACTAAAATAATTTTTAGACTGGGAAGGAATTGAAACCCAAACTGCCATTTAACAGACAAAGCAGCAACAATGTTAAGAGGTAAAAAAAAAAAAAATATTTAAATTTATTTAAATTTTTGTGCTTAATGAAAAGATTTGGTAACTATGTATATATATGCGTATGTGTGTGTGTATATATATATATATGAATATATATCATTTCTGACTTATATATGTGTGTGTGTGTGTGTACATATGTATGTATATATATATATATATTATATATATATACACACACACACATTATTTTAAACTATAAATGTATATAAAGTTATTTTTATACATCATACATAAAAACATTGACATTTTAATAAAGAGCTCATTCGTAATTAGCAACTTAATTATTTTGAGGAAAATGAGGGGTGTTTTTTTGTTTTTGTTACAATTAATTTTATGTTAAAAAAAAAACAGTACAATTTTTAAAATATAGGCATATTTTTTTTATTTCGCTTATTCATAAAATAATTTTTTTTACACAAATTTAAAATGCAAAAACAATGAATATTTCAAAAACAGCCACAAAAATTGCTGTTTTTGATTTACAAACGAAGTCACAACATCATAATAATAATAATAATTCTCTTTGTTATAGGTACAAAGGCCTAAAATTTTGAGTTAGGGGAACAAGTTAATTACATCGACCCCAGTGAATAATTGGAACTGGTTTTATCCACCCCAATAATGATAATAATGATAATAATAATAATAACCAAATGGCAAAATACTCAGTCAAGACATTGAAGGTTTCGTTCAATACAACAGAAATGGGACAAATATGGAAAGAATAAAAAAGAAAAGTAAGAAAAGATGTTTATGCAAGTTTGAATTTTTTACACCTCTCGGAGAAGAAATAATGAAGACGCATTTGTGGAGGAGATGAAGGTAAATTTGATTTGCTTGGAAATTTACAAAAGAAAAAGAAAAAAAAAAAAAAGGTGCTGCTATTTCTAGCATGACCAGGTAGAGATTGCTTAATTGCCTCTTGGTAGGTTGAAGATGATGTTGATGAAGACGATGATGATTTTATATAGGAAGGGCATCCAGCCGTAGAAACACTGCCAGATCAGACTGGGCCTGGTGCAGCCTTCTGGCTTCCCAGACCCCGGTCGAACCGTCCAACCCATGCTAGCATGGAAAGAGGATGCTAAACGAAGATGATGATGATGATATATGATGGTGCCGGTGGTACATAAAAAAGCACCATCCGATTGTGGCCGTTGCCAGCATCGCCTGGCACCTGTGCAGTTGGCCTGCTCGCTTAGCCAGCGGGGTGGCGTCATTCGAAGGCTAAAACAATGCGAACGCATTGTGACCAGCGATGTGTAACAACATCTGATGGTCTGGTCAGTCACGTGATATATATATTATTATTATAATATATATATATATATATACATATATAATTATTATAATATATATACATATATAATTATTATAATATATACATATATAATATTATATATATATATATATAATATAATTATTATAATATATATACATATATAATTATTATAATATATATATATATATACATATATAATTATTATAATATATATATATATAATATATATATATATAATATATATATATATATACATATATAATTATTATAATATATATTATATATATATATATGCGCATAAGCGTGGTTATGTGGTAAGTAGCTTATTTCCTACCCACAGAGTTCCGGGGTTCAGTCCCACTGCATGGCACCTTGGGCAAGTGTCTTCTACTATAGCCTCAGGCCGACCAAAGCCTTGTGAGTGGATTTGGTAGATGGAAACTAAAAGAAGCCTGTTGTGTATATATATATGTTTGTGTGGGTATCTCTTTTTGTCCCCAACCCCCGTCACCATCGCTTGACAACTGATGCTGGTGTGTTTATGTCCCCATAACTTAGCAGTTAGGCAAAAGAGGCTGATAAAATAAGTAGTAGACCTACAAAGCACAAGTCCTGGGGTCGATTTGTTCGACTAACACCCCTTTAAGGTGGTGCTCCAGCATGGCCACAGTAAAATGACTGATACAAGTAAAAGAAAAGAATATCGCAGGAGTGGCTGTGTGGTAAGTAGCTTGCTTACCAACCACATGGTTCCGGGTTCAGTCCCACTGCGTGGCATCTTGGGCAAGTGTCTTCTGCTATAGCTCCGGGCCGACCAATGCTTTGTGAGTGGATTTGGTAGACGGAAACTGAAAGAAGCCCATCGTATATATGTATATATATATATGTATGCGTGTGTGTGTGTGTCTGTGTTTGTCCCCCTAGCATCGCTTGACAACCAATGCTGGTGTGTTTACGTCCCCGTCACTTAGCGGTTCGGCAAAAAGAGACCGATAGAATAAGTACTGGGCTTACAAAAAGAATAAGTCCCGGGGTCGATTTGCTCGACTAAAGGCGGTGCTCCAGCATGGCCGCAGTCAAAGAAGAAGGTTGAGCAACATAAAGACTTCTATGTTGACTTATGGTGTTGTTGATGATGATGATGATGACGATGTGGCTGCAATTTAGCTCCAGCACACCTGTGATTAAAGACATTGCATTTGTGACCATCCTGTCTTGGTGTTGTTCAAGAGATAAGGAATGTGGTTAGAACTACGTTATCCAAGACAAAACGGTAAGGTGCGATGGAATTGAGATTTGGCTGCTATTTCTAGCAACTTGTTGACTTGTGTTGGAGGTGTAAAAGTAACAAATGTCCACACACACACACACACACCACACAGAATCACTTGCACACATACACAAGTGCATACGTACATACACGCATACACACATACACTGAAACAAGCCCATACGCACACGCGTAAACACACACACATGCACACATAAATACATGCATCCACACACACACATTCACAAACATGAATACAAACATATACACACACACCACATCTATATACACATACACCACATCTATATACACACACGCACAAGCATCTATATATAAATACATACACACATGCAAATCCACTAGCATATACACATACACACACACATTCAAGCATGCATACATAAATACATACACACAAAAATACCTATTAACATACACACATTCATTTCTATTCACACACAACACACAGTGACTAACATTTTGAAAGTAAATAAACTTTAAAAATATTTTAAACGCATATTTGTTCGTTAAAATGCAAAACAAGTTTGGTAATTAAAAAAAAAAAAAGCATTTGAAATGAAAACAAAATTAAGAAAAAATAAACTTTTTTTTAAAAATTGAAAAAAAAAAAAATTTAAATAAAAGGAAATAAAACAAAAATAAAAAAAAAAGGATGGAAAAGTTAAGGAAGTTTCTCAATTGGATCAGTCAGGAGCAAGTTGTCGGAATTACAGGCAAACTTCAGGCAGAATTTATTGCATTTGTGTTTCGCCATGAATGTCTTAATTCCACAGACCCCCTCGTCACCCCATTCTCTGAATTCATGTTTGCGGGAGTGGACAGTTGGACAGGAGAGGCAACAGGTTCGGTCGCGCACCTCCCCACGGAAGTCGCAAAGAATCATCTCGCCGTGCATCACGACGAAGCTGAAGTGGGAGAGGGCGTCGAGGATGGAGAGGAGGCGGCTGCTGGGAGCTCCGGGATTGTTGTTGTCGATGCAGGCGCCACCGTTGTTGTTGCCGCCGCCGCTGCCGGAGCAGGTGCCGACCATATCGGAGAACCGCTGCCAGCCTGCACCGCCTCCATCCTCCGACTGGAATTCCTCGACGACAACAAATTCCTCTTGGCCAAATTCTTTCGGCCCGTTGCGTGCGCACATTCGGTTCAGACTCGATACGCTGTCGATCTGTGCAAGGTGGGGTCGGATAACCACCAGGTAGTCATCGTTGAGCACAGATTTGTTAAAGAGGTCGGTGATCTGTTGCTCTAGACTAAGGATGTCGAAATAACTCCTCCAATAACTCTGTTCCCCGCATGCGTCCTTCTTCACGCGCACCAGGCAACGCTCCCCCTGGCGCGCGCCCTTCCCGTTGAGGAAGCCCTTGTAGAAAAGATGCTCATCAGTCTCCAACTTTGATTTGTGGCTGAAGCTTGCCCAGTACACCTCTTTCTCTGACCAGTGAAAGTTCAGAGTGCTGTTGTCAAGTTTTAGGTCCATGATGTCACGGATTAGGATCTGTTGGAAGAGAGAAAGAAAAAGAGAGCGATTAGGAGGAGGAAAGAAAGGGATCTGTGTGTATGTGTATTGCATGTATGTGAGGAGAGTGTGTGGATGTATATAGATGTGTGGGTATGTATATGTGAATGACATTTTCACCCAACAACAGAGAATAAGGAAAAAAAATTCATTAATCACGGATTAGGATCTGTTGAGAGAGAGAAAGAAAGGGAGAGCGATTAGGAGGAGGAAAGGAATAAATGGATCTGTGTGTATGTGTATTGCATGTATGTGAGGGTATATATACATGAGTGTGTATATGTGAGTGCGTATATGTGAATGACATTTTCGCCCAACAACAGAGAATAAATAAGGAAAAAAATTAATCACGGATTAGGATCTGTTGAGAGAAAGAAAGAAAGGGAGAGCGATTAGGAGGAGGAAAGGAATAAATGGATCTGTGTGTATGTGTATTGCATGTATGTGAGGGTATATGTGTAGGTGAGTGTGTATATGTATATAGATGCGTGGGTATGTATATGTGAATGACATTTTCGCCCAACAACAGAGAATAAATAAAGAAAAACAATTCATTAACAAATACAAACCACAATTGGGTATGGAAACATCCGACTTTAATCAATAAATAAGGGTCTTCAGTTCACACACACTCTCTCTCTCTTTTACTTGTTTCAGTCATTTGACTGTGGCCATGCTGGAGCACCGCCTTTAATCGAGCAACTCGACCCCGGGACTTATTCTTTGTAAGCCCAGTACTTATTCTATCGGTCTCTTTTGCCGAACTGCTAAGTGACGGGGACATAAACACACCACCATCGGTTGTCAAGCGATGTTGGGGGGACAAACACAGACACACAAACATACACACACACATACATATATACGACGGGCTTCTTTCAGTTTCCGTCTACCAAATCCACTCACAAGGCTTTGGTCGGCCTGAGGTATACTCTTTTACTCGTTTCACTCATTTGACTGCGGCCATGCTGGAGCACCGCCTTTAATCGAGCAACTCGACCCCAGGACTTATTCTTTGTAAGTCTAGTACTTATTCTATCGGTCTCTTTTGCCAAACCACTAAGTTATGGGGATGTAAAGACACCACCATCAGTTGTCAAGCGATGTTGGGGGGACAAACACAGACACACAAATATACACACATACATATATACGACGGGCTTCCTTCAGTTTCCGTCTACCAAATCCACTCACAAGGCTTTGGTTGGTCTGAGGTATAGTAGAAGATATTTGAATAAAGACATCATCATCATCATCATCATTTAGCATCCGCTTTCCATGCTGTCATGGGTTGGACGGTTCAACTGGGGTCTGTGAAGCTGGAAGGCTGCATCAGGCCCAGTCAGATCTGGCAGTGTTTCTACGGCTGGATGCACTTCCTAACGCCAACCACTCCGTGAGTGTAGTGGGTGCTTTTTACGTGCCACCCGCACAAGTGCCAGACAGAGCTGGCAAACGGACACGAACGGATGGTGCTTTTTACGTGTCACCGGCACGGGGGCCAGACGAGGCTGGCAACGGACACGAACGGATGGTGCTTTTACGTGCCACCGACATGGGGGCCAGACAGAGCTGGCAAACGGACACGAACGGATGGTGCTTTTACGTGACACCGGCACGGGGGCCGGACAAGGCTGGCAAACGGCCACGAACGGATGGTGCTTTTACGTGTCACCGGCATGGGGGCCAGACAAGGCTGGCAAACGGCCACGAATGGATGGTGCTTTTACGTGTCACCGGCACGGGGGCCAGACAAGGCTGGCAAACGGCCACGAACGGATGGTGCTTTTACGTGTCACCGGCACGGGGGCCAGACAAGGCTGGCAAACGGACACGGTCGGATGATGCTTTTACGTGTCACCGACACGGGGTCAGACATGCAAGAATAATTCCTTCCCAAAAAAACGAAGTGAAAGAAAAACAATTTCTTCTAG
>NC_043025.1:5621763-5627783 GCF_006345805.1 Octopus sinensis
TAACCAGTTGGACACATTAATATAATTTTACTCAAATACTTTAACAGAGCAAGAAGATGGAAGAAATCCATGTTGTCGCTATACTACACTTCCAACAAAAGCATGAAGCCCACTGGGGCCATAGCTTGTAAAGGATTGTGGTTCATTTCTAATTTATTTGTCTTTTTATTAACTACTAAATCTAAGACTGGCATGAAGAGCAAGAGTGAGCTGACAGCTCATGGCTAGGTATGGTCATAAATATTGTGAAGATGTTAGGAGCAGTAAAATGGGTATAAAGTAACTGTCTATAAAGGAAGCTGGGTAGGAGAAGACCCTAAATAATGATGTTAATTACCAGTTAAAGGGGAAAGACACTAATAAAACATGATCTTAATACAGAGGAAAATTTATCATGGGGTACTATGAGTGATTGTTTATAAACAATATTGTTATGTTGTGTAAAGATAAAATTCAAGATGATCAAAATAGGTAAAATGTGTATATATCATCATCATCATCATCGTTTAACATTCGTTTTCCATGCTAGCATGGGTTGGACGGTTTTGACTGAGGGCTGGCAACCAGATGGCTGCACCAGGCTGCACTCTTGATCTGGCAGAGTCTCTACAGCTGGATGCTCTTCCTGACACCAACCACTCCGAGAGTGTAGTGGGTGCTTTTTACGTGCCACCTGCACGGGGGCCAGTCAGGCGGCACTGGCAACGACCTCGCTCGAATCTTTTACATGTCCCACCGACACAGGTGCCCTTTTACATGCCACTGGCATGGAAGCCAGTTGGCTGCTCTGGCAACGATCACGCTCTATTTTATTATATATATATATATTATATATATATATATATATATATTTGTGAAATAGAAAGATGAATAATTTTGTTGCAGATTAATCAAAAGTTTAACCGATACCTTGGTAGCAAAAATCACAGGAGAAGACCTTGCCAACTTGCGGCCGCGCACATATAGAACAGTTCACACACACATGTTTCTAAGTAGATTTTGCCTCGCCCCATATAATACACCTAATATTCTTTAAATAGTCAGAACTTTAGTCTCGGTCACAAAGAACATCTACGCACCCCGTGCTCTCACCCACCGGAATGACCGCTGCCTGACCTGTTAAAATCTTCAACGCACCCACCACCCGATTTCAACATACATTGATAAACAGTTTGGCCATGGGCTCTTAGGAGCCTTGTTCGATTTGTTTTGCTGCGCCTCTGTTCTGTTTTTGTTTTTGCCAACGGATTTCCTATTTCTTCCTGAAGAGAAAGACACAATATGGTCTCCTTATTCAATCGGAATTTGGTAAATTGTGGCTTTCAAAACACGTGTAGAATGCAATAAAACGATTTCTGTTCAAACTTCGTTCGACTCCATTTCTTCAATTCACTAATAATATATATATATATATATATATTAATTTTCGACATTAAAAAGGAAAGATTACATAGAATCAGTTTAATATTCATTCATATACTTATGTACTTATTAGGTGGTTTACTCTTTTATTTGTTTCAGTCATTTGACTGCGGCCATGCTGGAGCATCGCCTTTAGTTGAGCGAATCAACCCCAGGACTTATTCTTTGTAAGCCTAGTACTTATTCTATCAGTCTCTTTTGCCGAACCGCTAAGGTACGGGGATGTAAGCGCACTAGCATCGGTTGTCAAGCAATGTTGGGGGGACAAACACAGACACACAAACATACACATACACACACACATATATATATATATATATATATATATATATATATATATATATATACACACATGGGGTAGAAAGGGCTCCTTAGCCGTAGTGAAGGCAATCTATCTAGGGAGATAACCTTACAATAAATCACTGGGTCGTAGCTTATAAAACTGGGTTGACGTCCAGCGGGAACAACTTTGTTCATTCAGGAGGAGGAAAGATCTTCTTTAGTACTTGGTTGTACAATGCTTTCCAATGTGTGTAGTAGTGGCGCGCGCACACAATATTAGCCATTTGAAAAGACTATGAAAGTCTCGACCACGGTCGAACAATGATGATGATGATGATATATATACATATACAACAGGTTTTGGTCGACCCGAGGCTATAGTAGAACACACACACACACATATATATATATATATATATCTATATATATATATATACATATATATACGACGGGCTTCTTTCAGTTTCTGTCTACCAAATCCACTCAGAAGGCTTTGGTCAGCCCAAGGCTATAGTAGAAGACACTTGCCCAAGGTGCCACGCAGTGGGACTGAACCCGGAACCATGTGGTTGGTAAGCAAGCTACTTACCACACAGCCACTCCTGTGCCTTGTATATGTGTATATATATGCATATATACACATATACAATTATTTATACGTTTATAAGGATATAGTATAACCATCTCGCATAGATCTAAGTAGCTGAAAAATCTATTTTTAAGAAGAGTAACAATTTTAAGGGATACGAGGTTAATAGGTAAGGGTATCAAAGTAAAAGAACAAAATAATAGGAATTTAGAGAAAGTGATAAGAAATATATAAAGGGGGTAAAGACCCCCTTCGGTCATGAATGACCATGGGATTGCACCTAGAAAGTTACCCTCCTAGACACAAGTCCGGGCAAGGTTGTTTATGGAAGACCAGCAGTCGCCCATGCATATAAGCCTCCCCTCTCCACGTCACCGATGTTGTCCAAGGGAAAGGCAAAGGTCGATACAGCTTGGCACCTGTGACGTCGCAACTCATTCTACAGCTGAGTGAACTGGAGCAACGTGAAATAAAGTGTCTTGCTCAAGAACACAACACGCAGCCTGGTCCGGGATTCGAGCTCACAACCTCACGATCGTAAGCTCGACACTCTAACCACTGAGCCATGCGCCTTCACATAAGAAATATATATACCTGACATTTAAAGAGACATTAAATTGGAGTAGGGGAGAGATAAAGGTAACCCTAAAAAAGGAGGTAGCAGGTATAGGAGTAGTGAGAGCAACGTTGGGAGTATTCTGACCGAAGAGATCTTATAAGCTACAATGTTAAAAGTACTATTTACATATACTCTTTTACTTGTTTCAGTCATTTGACTGTGGCCATGCTGGAGCACCGCCATATACACAACAGGTTTTGGAGCACCACCATTAGTCGAGCAAATCGACTCCGGGACTTATTCTTTGTAAGCCCAGTACTTATTCTATCATCTCTTTTGCCGAACCGCTAAGTGACGGGGGACGTAAACACACCAGCATCGGTTGTCAAGCAATGCTAGGGGGACAAACACAGACACACATACATATATATATGGAGGCGCAATGGCCCAGTGGTTAGGGCAGCGGACTCGTGGTTTCGATTCCCAGACCGGGCGTTGTGAGTGTTTATTGAGCGAAAACACCTAAAATCTCCACGAGGCTCCGGCAAGGGGTGGTGGCGATCCCTGCTGTACTCTTTCACCACTCTTTCTTCTGTTGGCCTGCTTGCTTAGCCAGCAGGGTGGCGTCATTCGAAGGCTAAAACAGGGTGAACGCATTGTGACCAGCGATGTGTAACAACATCTGATGTCTGGTCGGTCACGTGACGTGATATATACATATATACGACAGGCTTCTTTCAGTTTCTGTCTACCAAATCCACTCACAAGGCTTTGGTCGGCCCGGGGCTATAGCAGAAGACACTTGCCCAAAATGCCACACAGAGGGACTGAACCCGGAACCATGTGGTTGGTTAGCAAGCTACTTACCACACAGCCACTCCTGCGCCTATGATTTTATAGTTTCTATTGGTTATATAATTAGGAGACTTATTTGTATAGAAACCATTAGAAATACACATAATATGCTCAGTAGGGTAGAAGATCACAGAAAGGAACAGCTATGGGATATCGAATTACATGGTGAATTAAATTGTATTGCATATGTTATAAGCTACATGTTATGGTATGCGGGGTGCTATATGTAATTACTATCCCATAAAAACTTCTACATAGTTAGTCAGACTTCATCAAGTTTTTGGTAATTAAATAATTTGTTCATTGCTATAATGTTCTACCCTACTGATTGTATTATATATATTTATAATGGGTTTTATGCAAGTAAGTCTCCTAATTATATACCCACTAAAAACTATAAAATCATATATGTAATAGTACATTTCACTTCTTTTTACAGCATCCACCCGGGGTGGGTTGAGCTGGCTTCATTCATCCTCAATGCTGCATCTCTCACAAAAGCCGACCAGGCCTGCCGATTTGAGGCCAACGACCGCGTGATCTCCAACCACTCCTTATTCCAGCGGTGAACGCCGTACATATGGGGGCCTAGTTTGGGTTCCAGATCAGCCTTGACTGTCATCAGCCAGGTTTTTCGTTGTCCACCACATCGCTTTCGCCAACCCTGAAGGGGAGCTGGGGCAATTGCTTCGTAGGTTGGGTTCCAGATCAGCCGTGACTGTCAACAGCCAGGTTTTTCGTTGTTCACCACATCACTTTCGCCAACCCTGAAGGGGAGCTGGGGCAATTGCTTCGTAGGTTGGGTTCCAGATCAGCCTTGACTGTCATCAGCCAGGTTTTTCGTTGTCCACCACATCGCTTTTGCCAACCCTGAAGGGGAGCTGGGGAAATTGCTTCGTAGGTTGGGTTCCAGATCAGCCGTGACTGTCAACAGCCAGGTTTTTCGTTGTTCACCACATCGCTTTCACCAACCCTGAAGGGGAGCTGGGGCAATTGCTTCGTAGGTTGGGTTCCAGAACAGCCTTGACTGTTATCAACCAGGTTTTTTCATTGTCTACCACATAGCTTTCACCAACCCAGAAGAGGAGCTGGGGCAATTGCTTCGTAGATGAATTCTCCTGGTTGACGATGGAGGGCATGACCCAACCAATGCAGACGTCTCGTTAGGATGACTTGTCGGAGGGAGCTGATTCTGCACTGGTGTCGCACCGAATTGTTGGAGACAAAGTGATGCCATCGGACACGAAGGATGTGGCGTAGACAGAGCTGATCGAAGGATTCTAGTCGCTTAATATCTTCCAACCTCATCAGCCATGACTCGCTGCTGTAAAGGAAAAGTACCTTTAACTTGCGATATATAAGATCTCTTCAGTCAGAATACCCCCAGCGTTGCTCTCACTACTCCTATACCTGCTACCTCCTTTTTTAGGGTTACCTTTATCTCTCCGCTACTCCAATTTTAATACCATGTCTCTTTAAATGTAAGTTATATATATTTCTTATCACTTTCTCTAAATTCCTATTATTTTGTTTTCTTACTTTGATACCCTTACCTATTAACCTCTTAACCCTTAAAATTGTTACTCTTCTTAAAAATAGAGATTTTTCAGCTACTTAGTTCTATGCGGTTTCGATTCCCAGACCGGGTGTTGTGAGTGTTTATTGAGCGAAAACACCTAAAAAGCTCCACGAGACTCCGGCAGGGGATGGTGATCCCTGCTGTACTCTTTCACCCACTCTTTCTGCTGTTGGCCTGCTCGCTTAGGCAGCGGGGTGGCATCATTTGAAGGCTAAAACAATGCGAACGCATTGTGACCAGTGATGTGTAACAACATCTGATGGTCTGGCGGTCACGTGATATATATATATATATATATATATATATTTAATGTATATATATATATGTATATATATATATATATATATATACACACACATACATATACCACACACACATATATATATACACACATATATACACACACATATATACACACACACATATACACACCACACATATACACACAACACAACACACATATATATGTATATATATATATATATGTATCTCTGTGTGTGTGTGTGTATATCTCAAAGGATGAAAGGCAAAGTTGACCTCACCGGAATTTGAACTTAGAACATAAAGATAGATGAAATACCTATTTCTTTACTACCCACAAGGGGCTAAACACAGAGGGGACCAACAAGGATAGACAAACAGGATTAAGTCGATTACTTCGACCCCCAGTGCATAACTGGTACTTATTTAATTGACCCTGAAAGGATGAAAGGCAAAGTCGACCTCGGCAAAAT
>NC_043025.1:5627883-5630383 GCF_006345805.1 Octopus sinensis
CACCTGCTAGAATAACAACACATCTCCTCATCACACCCCACAAATGTATGTATGTACGTATGTATGCATAGGCCGATGATAAAAACCGCTACATAATAGCTTGAATTGGTGAATATAGCCGTCAAATCTTCTTCAAATCACACCCTACCGTATTCTGTATGTAGCTTGAACTGCTTAAAATAGTAGCTAATCTCCCTCAAACCACACCCTGTACATATATATACGTGTATGAGTAGATGTGAGAAGCAAATAAAATTTCCTTCAAATCATACCCTGATGTCTTACGTATGCATCAACCAGTGAGTGTGTGTGAGAGAGAGACAGACTTCTACATGGTAGCTAGACCTGGTAGAGATGATACCTAATCTCCCTCAAATCAGACCCTTCTGTTATATTTATGCATTTAAGTGCGAGACAACAAACGAAGCCTCTACATGGTAGCAAGAACTTGTTGAAATAGCAGCTAAATATTCAAATCGCACCCTACTGTTTACATACATTCACTCACCCACACCCACACACACACACGCACACAAGAGGTTACTGAAAGAGTTCCAAGCATTAAGGGAACCGGCATTAAGGGAAAAGCATATTGGGAGGCCCAAGCTTCCGAGTTATTTTTACAGGGCTTAGAAAAACTGAAGAACCACTGCAATAAATGTGTGAATCTGAAAGGGAAATATGTTGGCCTGGTTGGAAAGGTCTGGAGGCCCAGACTTCTAGGTTCTTTTACAGAGTCTAGAAAAACTGAAGGGCCAGTGCAATAAGTGTGTGAGTCTGAGAGGGGAATATGTTAAATAAAATCATAATTAACTGATTCTCCTGTATTTTCTTTTACCCAAAACCAAGAACTTTTCAACGCACCCTTAAGTATGTATATACATATATACATACGTATTTGCTCCTTTACTTGTTTCTGACATTTGACTGCGGCCATGATGGAGCACCGCCTTTTTTAGTCGAGCAAATCGACCCCAGGACTTATTCTTTGTAAGCCTAGTACTTATTCTATGGGTCTCTTATGCCGAACTGCTAAATTACAGGGATGTAAACACACCAGCATCGGTTGTTAAGCGATGTTGGGGGGACAAACAGACACACAAACACACACACACACACACACATATATATATATATACATATATATATATATATACGACAGGCTTCTTTATTGCCCACAAGGGGCTAAACATAGAAGGGACAAACAAGGACAGACAAAGGGATTAAGTCGATTATATCGACCCCAGTGTGTAACTGGTACTTATTTAATCGACCCCCGAAACGATGAAAGGCAAAGTCGACATCGGCGGAATTTGAACTCAGAACGTAACGGCAGACGAAATACCGCTAAGCATTTTGCCCGGTGTACTAACGTTTCTCCCAGCTCGCCGGCTTCTTTCAGTTTCCGTCTACCAAGTCCACTCACAAGGCTTTGATTGGCCCGAGGCTATAGTAGAAGACACTTTGCCCGAGGTGCCACGCAGTGGGACTGAACCCAGTACCTGTGCCTATGTATGTATGTATATAAATTGTAGGGTGTGATTTGAGGGATAATTATGAATAATTATATATATATATATTATACAGAACTTTGGCATCGAGAGTTACACAATTACTAGAACTGGGCGTCGCTGCATAGTGCCAAGGACTCCAAATTTGCCATCAAGATGTAGGACAAGATACTGTGATAGCCTGGGCTTCAGAGGCCCACAGCTCTTCAATATCCTCCCGAAGAACCTAAGAGACCTGTATGGGGGTGGATGCAGATGTCTTTAAAATGAAACTGGATCTCTTCCTGTCAGGTGTCCCAGATGACACAACTTCACGGCAGGAGGGGCAGATGAGGGCAGCTGCATCGAACTCTCTCATGCACAAATGGCAATTGCTAAAAGCATTCGTGAAGTAAAATCATGTAGCAACACCGAATGGCGGTGCCCCAGCATGGCCACAGCTCGTGAGCTGAAACTAGATAAATAAAAAAATAAAATAAAAAAGAAGAATATAGGCGCAGGAGTGGCTGTGTGGTAAGTAGCTTGCTAACTAACCACATGGTTCCGGGTTCTGTCCCCACTGCGTGGCACTTGGGCAAGTGTCTTCTGCTATAGCCCCGGGCCGACCAATGCCTTGTGAGTGGATTTGGTAGACGGAACTGAAAGAAGCCCGTCGTATTATATATATATATATATATATATATATATATATATATATATATATGTGTGTGTGTGTGTGTGTGTGTGTGTGTTTGTGTGTCTGTTTGTCCCCCTAGCATTGCTTGACAACCGATGCTGGTGTGTTTACGTCCCCGTAACTTAGCGGTTCGGCAAAAGAGACCGATAGAATAAGTAAGTACTGGGCTTACAAAGAATAAGTCCCGGAGTCGAGTTGCTCGACTAAAGGCGGTGCTCCAGCATGGCCGCAGTCAAATGACTGAAACAAGTAAAAGAGTAAAAGAGTAAAGAGTAATCTGTAGAATTCCCGTGTTTGCGTCTAAACGCAAGGC
>NC_043025.1:5635383-5640383 GCF_006345805.1 Octopus sinensis
CCATCCCATCCTGTATTTTATTCAAGCATAATCTACCTAGGACTACATTATCTAATGTCCTGTAGTAATTATTTAACCCCAGGTCATCTCTGATTCAACAGATTTATGATTAAATGCATTCCACTAATGACCATCCCATCTTTTATTCAGGCACAGTATATCTAGGACTACATTATCCAAAGTGCTCTTGTTATTTTGCAGTTGTTATGACTGTTTTTTAACCCCAGGTCAACATTGATCCAGCAGACCTATGATCCAAGATGTTCCAACTGTGACCATCCCATTTTTTGTTGAGACGTGGTGTTTCTGGGACTACATTATCTAATGTGATGTCTATTGATTTGTTTAGCTGTTGCTTAGCTCCAACTCAGCAGACAGTCCAGATGTGACCATCCCTTCTTTTATTCAGACTTATCAATATTTAGGATTATATTGGTTCAAAATTTTGGCACAAGGCCAGCAATTTAAAGAGACAGCTAAACAACCACATCATTAACATCTCAAAGCTATGAGATAATGCATGATTAATTCAAAACAAGGCCAGATCCAGCCTCTCACACCTACCCTACAATGTCATTCTAAAAATAAACAATCACATCATTGAAATCTCAAAGCTCTGAGATAATGCATGATTAATTCAAAACAAGGCCAGATCCATCCTCTCACACCTACCCTACAATGTCATTCTAAAAATAAACAACCCCATCATTGAAATCTCAAAGCTATGAGATAATGCATGATTAATTCAAAACAAGGCCAGATCCAGCCTCTCACACCTACCCTACAATGTCATTCTAAAAATAAACAATCACATCATTGAAATCTCAAAGCTATGAGATAATGCATGTTTAATTCAAAACAAGGCCAGATCCAGCCTCTCACACCTACCCTACAATGTCATTCTAAAAAATACATCACATCTTTGAAATCTCAAAGCTATGAGATGATGCATGATTAATTCAAAACAAGGCCAGATCCTGCCTCTCACACCTACCCTACAATGTCATTCTAAAAATAAACAATCACATCATTGAAATCTCAAAGCTCTGAGATAATGCATGATTAATTCAAAACAAGGCCAGATCCTCCTCTCACACCTACCTACAATGTCATTCTAAAAATAAACAACCCCATCATTGAAATCTCAAAGCTATGAGATAATGCATGATTAATTCAAAACAAGGCCAGATCCAGCCTCTCACACCTACCCTACAATGTCATTCTAAAAATAAACAATCACATAATTGAAATCTCAAAGCTATGAGATAATGCATGTTTAATTCAAAACAAGGCCAGATCCAGCCTCTCACACCTACCCTACAATGTCATTCTAAAAATAAACAATCACATCTTTGAAATCTCAAAGCTATGAGATGATGCATGATTAATTCAAAACAAGGCCAGATCCTGCCTCTCACACCTACCCTACAATGTCATTCTAAAAATAAACAATTACATCATTGAAATCTCAAGCTATGATAATGCATGATTAATTCAAAACAAAGCCAGATCCAGCCTCTCACACCTACCCTACAATGTCATTCTACAAAAACAATCACACATCATTGAAATCTCAAGTTATGAGATAATGCATGTTTAATTCAAAACAAGGCCAGATCCAGCCTCTCACACCTACCCTACAATGTCATTCTAAAAATAAACAATCACATCTTTGAAATCTCAAAGCTATGAGATGATGCATGATTAATTCAAAACAAGGCCAGATCCAGCCTCTCACACCTACCCTACAATGTCATTCTAAAAATAAACAATCACACCTTTGAAATCTCAAAGCTATGAGATAATGCATGATTAATTCAAAACAAAGCAAGATCCAGCCTCTCACACCTACCCTACAATGTCATTCTAAAAATAAACAATCACATCATTGAAATCTCAAAGCTATGAGATAATGCATGATTAATTCAAAACAAGGCCAGATCCTGCCTCTCATACCTACCCTACAATGTCATTCTAAAAATAAACAATTACATCATTGAAATCTCAAAGCTATGAGATAAGGCATGATTAATTCAAAACAAGGCCAGATCCAGCCTCTCACACCTACCCTACAATGTCATTCTAAAAATAAACAATCACATCTTTGAAATCTCAAAGCTATGAGATGATGCATGATTAATTCAAAACAAGGCCAGATCCATCCTCTCACACCTACCCTACAATGTCATTCTAAAAATAAACAACCCCATCATTGAAATCTCAAAGCTATGAGATAATGCATGATTAATTCAAAACAAGGCCAGATCCAGCCTCTCACACCTACCCTACAATGTCATTCTAAAAATAAACAATCACATAATTGAAATCTCAAAGCTATGAGATAATGCATGTTTAATTCAAAACAAGGCCAGATCCAGCCTCTCACACCTACCCTACAATGTCATTCTAAAAATAAACAATCACATCTTTGAAATCTCAAAGCTATGAGATGATGCATGATTAATTCAAAACAAGGCCAGATCCTGCCTCTCACACCTACCCTACAATGTCATTCTAAAAATAAACAATTACATCATTGAAATCTCAAAGCTATGAGATAATGCATGATTAATTCAAAACAAAGCCAGATCCAGCCTCTCACACCTACCCTACAATGTCATTCTAAAAATAAACAATCACATCATTGAAATCTCAAAGCTATGAGATAATGCATGTTTAATTCAAAACAAGGCCAGATCCAGCCTCTCACACCTACCCTACAATGTCATTCTAAAAATAAACAATCACATCTTTGAAATCTCAAAGCTATGAGATGATGCATGATTAATTCAAAACAAGGCCAGATCCAGCCTCTCACACCTACCCTACAATGTCATTCTAAAAATAAACAATCACACCTTTGAAATCTCAAAGCTATGAGATAATGCATGATTAATTCAAAACAAAGCAAGATCCAGCCTCTCACACCTACTCTACAATGTCATTCTAAAAATAAACAATCACATCATTGAAATCTCAAAGCTATGAGATAATGCAGTTTGCACCTGGTATTTAATTTATCGACCCCTGAAAGGATGAAAGACAAAGTCAGCCTCGGCGGAATTTGAACTCAGAACCTAAAGACAGGCGAAATACCACTAAGCATTTCAGTCACTGTAGTAACACTTCTGCCAGGTTGCCACCTTGCATACATACATATATATATCTTCTTTTCAACTCTATGCACAAGACACCGCTGATAGTTGTTGTTGACAAACAACTGCAGTAATTTTATTCAGCTGAATACACATCATTGATTGGTTGAAATTACTGAAACATGACAACTTTAACGTCAAATAACTTCGTAAATATAAGTTTTATTCAGCTGAATACACGTCATCGATTGGTCGAAATTACTGAAACATGACAACTTTAACGTGAAATAACTTCGCAAATATAAGTTTTATTCAGCTGAATACACATCATTGATTGGTTGAAATTACTGAAACATGACAACTTTAACGTGAAATAACTTCGTAAATATAAGTTTTATTCAGCTGAATACACATCATCGATTGGTCGAAATTACTGAAACATGACAACTTTAACGTGAAATAACTTCGCAAATATAAGTTTTTCTCAAAAACACTCAGAGTAAAAGATGTTTTATATGACACATTCTACCAGTGTTCGAAGTTTGAAAGTGTTTAGTTACAAAAAATTATTTTTTAAATCTGTCGGTCAAAAGGTAAAGATCAAAAAAACAGCTACAGAACCTGATGAAATGCTTCAGATGTTTTTTGGATTAAGGTGTATAATCCGAGCATTTGTTTTTCAATGGCACAAGAAATTCAAACATGGTGGAAAGGGGGTGGGAGATGATGGGAAGTGTGGGAGGGGGGCGAGTGGGATGTCAGAATATCAGAACTGGACGGAGAAAATTCTTACGTTTCTCTCTATCACATATATTCCCTCCGTCTCTCTCTCTCTCTCTCTCTCTCTCTCTTTCATGCACATATTCTGTATGTGTGTGTGTGTTTCTCTTTGATTCCCCAATTTCATTTTATCTTTCCCACACACACTCCCCTCTCTCTCTCTCTCTCTCTTTCTCTCTCTCTCCCCCTCTCTCTCCCCGCTCTATCTCTTGTTACTCATATGCCTCTCTCTACCCTTATCTATCTTTCTTTCTTCCACTCTCGATGTCTCCCCTTTCTCTGTCAAACACACTTCAATCTCTTACACACACACACACACACACACACATGCTTATCAGACTCCAATACCTGCAGGCATATATATTTCTTTACTACCCACAAGGGGCTAAACACAGAGAGGACAAACAAGGACAGACAAACGAATTAAGTCGATTACATCGACCCTAGTGCATAACTGGTACTTAATTTATCGACCCTGAAAGGATGAAAAGCAAAGTCGACCTCGGTGGAATTTGAACTCAGAGGAAATACCTATTTCTTTACTACCCACAAGGGGCTGAACATAAAAGGGACAAACAAGGACAGACAAACGAATTAAGTCGATTACATCGACCCCAGTGCGTAACTGGTACTTAATTTATCGACCCCGAAAGGATGAAAGGCAAAGTCGACCTCGGTGGAATTTGAACTCAGAACATAACGGCAGACGAAATACCTATTTCTTTACTACCCACAAGGGGCTAAACACAGAGAGGACAAACAAGGACAGACAAACGAATTAAGTCGATTACATCAACCCTAGTGCATAACTGGTACTTAATTTATCGACCCTGAAAGGATGAAAGGCAAAGTCGACCTCGGTGGAATTTGAACTCAGAGGAAATACCTATTTCTTTACTACCCACAAGGGGCTGAACATAAAAGGGACAAACAAGGACAGACAAACGAATTAAGTCGATTACATCGACCCCAGTGCGTAACTGGTACTTAATTTATCGACCCCGAAAGGATGAAAGGCAAAGTCGACCTCGGCGGAATTTGAACTCAGAACATAACGGCAGACGAAATACCTATTTCTTTACTACCCACAAGGGGCTAAACATAAAAGGGACAAACAAGGACAGA
>NC_043025.1:5645383-5652883 GCF_006345805.1 Octopus sinensis
TTATTTACTTACAAAAGAAACGTGGGGAAAAAAATGCTGAAGTTTTCAACACTTTTTGAGGCTTCGTTGGTTCAACGAAACCATTGGCATCTCAAAATGTAAATATGGTACTCTGTGGTACTCCGTGGTACCCTGTGGTACTTTGTGGTACTCTGTGGTACCCTATGGTACTTCGTGGTACTCTGTGGTACTTCGTGGTACCCCGTGGTACCCCGTGGTACTCTGTGGTACTTTGTGGTACTCTTTTCCCTCAATGGTGTTGACGCCGTTACCACAAACTGATTTTCTTAAACCATTAATCCAGTCCTGGTTGTGTAGGGTTTTTGATCATAACACAGCTGGTCATTCGAGGCTGACCCGGGGCTAAATAACAGCAAGCACCACTGCAACAACAACTTCAATAACGCTGTCTTAATTCTCAGCAATTCCTGTGTGGCTTCTTACCTTACGTCCGAATCTCACAATTCCAGTGAAAGACAAATAAGAAGACAGTTTATTAATGACTTGCAGGTGTGCAGTCTTTCATTATGCAACCATAATGGTGTAGTGGTTAAGAGTGCAGGCTATTAACCCCAAGATTCCAAGTTCAATTCCAGGCAGTGACCTGAATAATAATAATAACAGCATTCCCCAAGACACCTGAAGAAGGCTAGAGAGTATGAAAGCCGAAATGTTGTGTTAACAACAAACAAGATGTGGAGAAATATCCGTCAAATGTAAACAATGTGCATAATTCCTCATCTCTTAAATATAGAACTGTAATAACTGGCTTTGTGACAAAATTTGAAATCATTATAGGCATAGGAGTGGCTGTGTGGTAAGTAACTTGCTTACCAACCACATGGTTCCAGGTTCAGTCCCACTGTGTGGCACCTTGGGCAAGTATCTTCTACTATAGCCTCGGGCCGACCAAAGCCTCATGAGTGGATTTGGTAGACGGAAACTGAAAGAAGCCTGTCGTATATATGTATATATATATATATTTAGGTTATAAAATGAGATAGGGGTTGAAAATTCAAACCCACCATGGGATATATATATCCAATACTGCTAGATAGGTACCAACAAAATTATACATAGATGTTAAAAATTGTCAAGCAATCAGTTCATCTATTGTATTAAATGGGTAAAGGTAATAATATTACCGTAAATTAATACTACAAAATTAGAGAATGGAGAAACATACTTAAATCAGTAAAACATCAACTATCCGATGATACTCAATCCATACTTTAATACACCATTACATATGAGTAAAGGCAATATATAAAATGAAATGAGATATACAGTAATAGTAAAAGTAAAAAGATAAAGAGATATAAGTAAAAAATTTCAAATATAATATGCAAATAAATCAAAACTGACAGCTGTTTCGGCAGTGAGGACAGTCATACCTCATTTAACCTATAAGCCATAAAGGCAGGTATAAATGAGGCATTAACAAGGATGCCCCACGGCCTCTTCAGAGAATTAAATTAAATTTGTTATAATAGTGAAAAATATTATATAATCATATACATATAAATATAAAAATATAAAAATGTAAAATATAAAAACTTATACAATCATAAGCTACACTTATATAATATAATACACATTTGTACAAAAAAGGAAGGTAAACAAACAAAATAAAACAAAATATATAATATGTGTATATTAATATCAATAAGTCCGATATTATACATATTTGGCTAATAGTTTTTTTTATATATATAAAAAAAAAAGGCTAACATATATGGAGATGAAAAATAATAATTAAATCCGTGGTACAGTTCATAAGATTCTAAAGCTATAAAAGTAATAAAAATTACTATTATATAATAATAATAATAATAATAATAATAATTATTTCGATCTTGTAAGGATGGACTTGGTGCTAACTTAACTGTATCTATTTTTTATTATATATTTTATTATTATATTATATTATTATTATTATTATTATTAATAGTAATTTTTATTAACTTTTTTAGCTTTAGAATCTTATGAACTGTACCACGGATTTAATTATTATTTTTCATCTCCATATATGTTAGCCTTTTTTTTTTATATATATAAAAAAAACTATTAGCCAAATATGTATAATATCGGTCTTATTGATATTAATATATACACTATTATATATTTTGTTTTATTTTGTTCTGTTTACCTTCCTTTTTGTACAAATGTGTATTATATTATATAAGTGTAGCTTTATGATGTATAAGTTTTTATATTTTACATTTTTATTTTTATATTTATATGTATATGATTATATAATATTTTTCACTATTATAACAAATTTAATTTAATTCTCTGAAGAGGCCGTGGGGCATCCTTGTGTTAATGCCTCATTATACCTGCCTTTATGGCTTATAGGTTAAATGAGGTATGACTGTCCTCACTGCGAAACAGCTGTCAGTTTTGATTTATTTGCATATTATATTTGAAAATTTTTTACTTATATCTCTTTATCTTTTTACTATTACTGTATATCTCATTTCATTTTATATATTGCCTTTACTCATATGTAATGGTGTATTAAAGTATGGATTGAGTATCATCGGATAGTTGATGTTTTACTGATTTAAGTATATTTCTCCATTCTCTAATTTTGTAGTATATATATATATATATATATATATATATATATGTTTGTGTGTGTATATGTATATATATGTATGTGTGTGTGTCTATGTTTGTCCCCCCAGCATCGCTTGACAACCGATGCTGGTGTGTTTACATCCCTGTAACTTAGCTGTTCGGCAAAAGAGACCGATAGCATAAGTACTAGGCTTAGAAAGAATAAGTCCTGGGGGTCGATTTGCTCGACTAAAGGCGGTCCTCAAGCATGGCCGCAGTCAAATGACTGAAACAAGTAAAAGAGTAAAGAGAGAGAATAAAGAGTAAAGAGTGATCAACACTGCGTTCTACTGTGTTAGCAGTGCAGTTTATATTACATATTCAGTTTATCTCGACAGATATTCGATATGAAACGTAACAAAACTTCACTGCTGGTTATAATTTCTATAGAATATATGTAGAAATAATCCTAGCGAATAATTTAGTCTAGTCATGGAAGAAATACATAAATTAATAAAATTTAATATGAGGAAAAATATGATAACAGGGAAAATATTCTTCCTACCCATCGAATCGGCAGAATTTGCTTGGTTTTCGTGTTTTTATCTTTTTATTATTTTTGTTAAGTAATTTGTTGATAAAATGTTTCTCTTGCTTGGTTTCCCTAGTGTCTGAGATATATCAATGGATATACCCCCGTGTGTAACAAAGCGGTTGCAGATATAGTTGCAGACAGTTGGTCAGCTAGGTAATGAAGCGGATCAATAAAGTGATTGTCACTATGATGAAGGATGTGGGTGTGTGGGTGGGTGTGAGTGTGTGGGTGTGTTAGTGCATGTGAGTGTATGTGTGGGTGTGAGTGTGTGTGTGTGGGTGTGAGTGTGTGTGGTGTGTGTAAGTGTCTGTGTGTTAGTGTGTGTGAGGGTGTGTGCATGGGTGTGTGTGTGAGTGTGTATGAGTGTGTTTGTGAGTGTGTATAAGTCTGTGTGTGGCACTTATCAAACTACACACACACACACACACACATGTATGCTTGTATCAGTACACATTAATATACAACATCTATGCATATGTACATCCATCCATCCATCCTTCCTTCCTTCCTTCTATCCTTCTTTCCTTCCATCCTTCTATCCTTCCTTCCTTCCTTCCTTCTATCCTTCCTTCTATCCTTCCTTCCTTCCTTCCTTCTTTCCTTCCTTCCTTTTATCCTTCCTTCCTTCTTTCCTTCCTTCCTTCCTTCTATCCTTCCTTCTATCCTTCCTTCCTTCCTTCCATCTATCCTTCCTTCTATCCTTCCTTCCTTCCTTCTATCTTTCCTTCCTTCCTTCTATCCTTCCTTCTATCCTTCTTTCCTTCCATCCTTCTATCCTTCCTTCCTTCCTTCTATCCTTCCTTCCTTCATTCTATCCTTCCTTCCTTCCTTCCTTCTTTCCTTCCTTCCTTCTATCCTTCTTTCCTTCTTTCCTTCCTTCCTTCCTTCTATCCTTCCTTCCTTCATCCTTCTTTCCTTCTTTCCTTCCTTCCTTCCTTCCTTCTATCCTTCCTTCCTTCTATCCTTCTTTCCTTCCATCCTTTCTTCCTTTCTTCCTTCTATCCTTCCTTCTATCCTTCCTTCCATCCTTCCTTCCATCCTTCTATCCTTCCTTCTATCCTTCCTTACTTCCTTCTATCCTTCCTTCCTTCCTTCTATCCTTCCTTCCTTCCTTCCTTCCTTCCTTCCTTCCTTCCTTCTATCCTTCCTTCTATCCTTCCTTCCATCCTTCCTTCCTTCTATCCTTCCTTCCTTCCTTCTATCCTTCCTTCCTTCTATCCTTCCTTCCATCCTTCCTTCCTTCTGTCCTTCCTTCCTTCCTTCCTTCCTTCCTTCTATCCATCCATCCTTCCTTCCTTCCTTCCTTCCATCCTTCCTTCCATCCTTCTATCCTTCCTTCTATCCTTCCTTCCTTCCTTCTATCCTTCCTTCCATCCTTCCTTCCTTCCTTCCATACATACATACAAACACAATCATTTGCAGCAATTGTCCTGTGTGCACTGACCTGTGAGCCGACAGTTTAACACTCTACTATGGCACTCTGTCAGTTACAACAACAAGTGCTGCAGCTGGTCCGTTCAACGAAACAGCCTGCTCGTGAAATTAACGTACAAGTGGCTGAGTACTCCACAGACACGTGTGCCCTTAACATAGTTCTCGGGGAGATTCAGACTGACACAGAGTGTGACAAGGCTGGCCCCTTTGAAATACAGGTACAACAGAAACAGGAGGAAAGGGTGAGAGAAAGTTGGTGGCGAAAGAGTACAGCAGGGTTCACTACCATCCCTGCTGGAGCCTCGTGGACTTTAGGTGTTTTTTTGCTAAAAACACTCACAAACACCCGGTCTGGGAATCGAAAACCGCAAACTATGCATTTCTAGACCCGAGTCGCTGCTCTCACCACACTGGGCATTGCGCCTCCACATATATATATAGGCTGGCCCCTAGAAATACAAGTAAGAGTGAGAGAAAGTTGTGGCGAAAGAGTACAGCAGGGTTCACTACCATCCCCTGCTGGAGCCTCATGGAGCTTTAGGTGTTTTTGCTCAATAAACACTCAACGCCTGGTCTGGGAATCGAAACCGCAATCCTATGACTGCGAGTCCGCTGCCCTAACCACTGGGCCATTGCACTTTCACAGTTTAACATTAATCATGAATATCAGTTTTACATAAAAGCCTGTAAACGCTGGGATTTTTCCAATAAATAACAAAGGAAGGTGACTCATTTCCAAACCAGATCAAACCGGTTAGTGATATCTTATCTGTTACTTATTTCTTTGTTTCAGTCATTATACTGTGGCCAAGCTGGGGCCACTGCCTTGAAGGTTTTTTTTAGTGGAATGAGTCAATTCTAGTACATTTAAAAGATTTTTTACTGCTTTTTTCTAAGCAAAAAAAAAACAAAAAAACAAAATACTTATTCTATTGGTCACTTTTAATGAACTGCTAAGTTACGGGGTGGGGGTGGTGTAAACACACCAACACCAGTTCTCGAGCGGTAGGGAAGGACAAACAGACACATGAGACACACACATTATATTGTGAATATATACATATAATTTATATATATATATATATATATATATATATATATATATATATACATACATATATATATATATATATATATATATATACATACAATATATATATATATATATATATATATATATACATAGATTATAACATATATAATACATATATACATACATAATAATATATATATATATACATATATACATACATATATTATATATATATATAATATATCATATATAATATATTGGTGCAGATGTGGCTGTGTGGTAAGTAGCTTGCTTACCAACCACATTGTTCCGGGTTCAGTCCCACTGCGTAGCACCTTGGCCGAGTGTCTTCTACTATAGCCACAGGCTGACGAAAGCTTCGTGAGTGGATTTGGTATGTGTGTTTGTGTGTGTTTCTTTGTGTGTGTGTGTGCATGTGTATGTTTGTGCGTGCATATGTGCATGCACATGTGTGCGTGAGTGTGTGGATGTGTGAGTGTGTTTGTGTGTGCATGTGCATGTGTGTATATGCATGTGTGCATGTGCATGCATGTGTGTGCATTTACATGTGTGTGTGTGAGTGTGTGTGTCTTTGTGTGCGTGTGCATGCATGTGTGTGTGTGCATGAGTGTGTGTGCATGTGTGAGTGTGTTCTTTGAGTGCATGTGTGCCTTTGTGAGTGCATGTGTGTGTGTGTGTGTGTTTGTCCATTGGAAGGCACATGGCTTAGTGGTTAGGGCACACATCGTGAGTTTGATCTCCAGCAGTGGGGTTCCGTCCTTGACCCTTTTTTTCTCCAGTCTACTCAGCTGGCAACCTTATCACCTTTTATGTCACACTGAATCTCCCAGAGAGCCACCTTAAGGGTACACGTATCTGTGGAATACTCAACCACATGCACGTTAATTTCATGAACAGGCTGTTCCATTGATCGGATCAACTGGAACCGTTGTCGTCATAACTGACAGAATGCTAGTTTATCCCCCAACCGGTGTTGGTGTGTTTACATCCCTATAACTTAGCAGTTTGGCAAAAGAGACCAACAGAATAAATACCAGGTTTAAAACGAATAACAAGTGTCTGGGAGGGTGCGGGGGTCGATAGAGGGCTATGTGCAGACCCTTCTGAAGTTCCATGTGTTATGCATACAAAATTTCCTGCAACTGTCATGGTTTTAGGGGTTGTCAGCAATGAAGGACATGTGATGCCTCCTTACTTCTTTCCACAATGCCTTAGAGTTAACTCTGCTGTCTACACTGAAGGTCCTGGAAATAAATTTTTAAGCCCTGGAAAGATAGTGTATGCAATGGAAGGCCATTTGTGTTTCAGTAAGACTCTGCACTATCACACATGGCTCTAGTAACACAGGAATGGATGGCTGAACATTTTCATGATCACATAACCCCTAACATTTGGCCTCCTTATTCCCCAGATCTCAATCCATTGGACTATTACATGTGGAGCGTTGTTGAGAGAGAGGTCAATGAACACACCCATAACACCAAATATTCTTTGAAAGCTGCCATAGTCAGCGTAATGTCCAAAACGAACCAGGACCACTTGATTCGAGCATGTAGATGATTTAGATCTCATATAGAAGCAGTTGTTGAAGCTGAAGGTGGCTTTATTGAAAAACATTATAGAAAAGAAGGTTTTGTTTTTATCCTCAAAGCATTTTTGATAAATAAAGTTATTATAATCTGTTATTATGTATAATATTTGTTTTATAATATATATATATACTCTTTTACTTGTTTCAGTCATTTGACTGCAGCCATGCTGGAGCACCGCCTTTAGGCGAGCGAATTGACCCCAGGACTTATTCTTTGTAAGCCCAGTACTTATTCTATTAGTCTCTTTTGCCGAACCGCTAAGT
>NC_043025.1:5657883-5660383 GCF_006345805.1 Octopus sinensis
GTATATATGTATATATATATATATTATATATATATATATATATATATATATATATATATATACATATATATATATATACATATATATACATATATATATATATATATATATATACATATATATATATATATACTATATATATTTACATATATATATATTATATATATGATGTTGTGTATATATATATATATATATATATATAATGTGTGTGTATGTGTATATATATATATATATATATTAATGGTGTGTGTGTTTGTATTGTATAGTCATATATGTCTATGTGTACAGATGTATTGTGTGTGTGTGTGTGGGTGTGTATGCATATCTATTAATCTATCTATCATCCAGCTCTCTCTCACTCTCTCATCTCTCTCTCTCTCTCTCTGTATATATTATATATATATTATATATATATATATATATATATATATATATATATATATATATACTACATACATACATACACCATACATTTCTGTCTATCCATTATCTACCTATCTATCTATTAATCTATTATCTATTAATCTAGCTCTGTCTATCTACAATCTCTCTCTTCTCCCCCCTCTCTCTCTATCTGTCTGTCTATCTGTCTATCTATCAGTGTCTGTCTGTCTATCTATCTATCTATCTATCAATCAATCTATCTGTCTGTCTATCTATCTATCTATCTATCTATCTATCTGTCTGTCTGTCTATCTATCTATCTATCTATCTATCTATCTATCTATCTATCTATCTATCTATCTCTCTCTCTCTATCTATCTATCTATCTATCTATCTATCTATCTATATATCTATCTATCTATCTATCTATCTATATATCTATCTATCTATCTATCTATCTATCTATCTATCTATCTATCTATCTATCTATCTATCTATCTATCCAACCATCTATCCATCTGTCCATCGTACCTGTCTAAACAACCACCTGTTGCATGCTAGTGCATAAGCGTTTCCTTCCCGCTCTTATTTTCCCGCCTGTTTTGGAGTGCAGCGCCACATGACCCATGATGCAATTTACCTGAGGTTTGGTACAGCCCTCCCACTATATCTCTGTTTCTGCTCTCACTCTCTTTATCAATGTTGACTGACGTGATTAAGTACTTGTATACACACACATGCGCATATACTCACTCAGACACACACACACACACACCCATGTATACACATATACGCCAATAATGACCACTCATAACACACAAATATATATATATATATATATATACAACTTATAGATAAGGGCAAATTTTAACCTTTAAAGGTATTTTTTAATATGCTGGCCATTGATAAAATTTTTTTTAGAAAAAAATTTTATCCTACATTAAATATATATATATATATAAATTTTTAAAATTTATTTAAGTCTGAAATTATTCATTCAAATTATTTATTAATTGTTATAATGTGAATATTTAATATTTAGTAGACATGCCCTTTGCATTTTTCAATGCAAGGACCCTATTAGGCATGTTACTGATCAGATGACGAATATTATCTTGGGGAATTTCTTGCCAAGTTTCATGCAGTAATCTCAAAAGATCTGGCTTTGAAGATGCTTTCTTGTTCTTTTTATGAAGTGTTCTGTCCATTATGCCCCAGAGGTGTTCAATAGGGTTCATGTCTGGTGATTGGCTTGACTATGGAAGCTTTCTAATGCCATTCTTTACCAACAAATCTTGGGTCATTTTAACTGTGAGACAAGGAATCCCATCGTCCATAAATAGAGAGTCTTCTTTAATCATTTCACCACTGGAGAAGATTGGAAGGAGTCCTTTCTGCAATATGGACACATATTTATTTGAGTTTATCTTTCCCTCACACTCCACCAGCTCTGATCAACCATTGCTCTAAATTGCTCCCCAAACCATCGCAGAATAGCTGCTGTGTTTCATTGTTGGCTGCAATATTTTCCCATCAAATTCTTGATCACAGAGTCTCCAGACCCACACTTGATCACTGTCAAGAATCAAATTCTTGATCACAGAGTCTCCAGACCCACACTCAACCACTGCCAGAAAATACAGCAAATCTGGACTCATCAGAGAATATAACAGTGTCCCAAAATGCTAGTGGCCTCTCCACCATCTCACTGGCCCAGTCTCTTTTCCATTTCATATTGGCCGGTCAAAGAAGTGGCTTCCTTCTTGCTGCTCTGCCATAGTAACCAAATTTCTAAAGAAAACCTAACAGCTGTTCCGGGACTGACATCAACTTGTTCTGCTGTGTCAGAGGCCCTGCGATGAGGATTATCCTCCACACTTCTCTTAACAAAGAGAAGGGTCCTGTTAAGGGACCCTAGTTGATCTGGGTGAGGTGATGTGGACTCCTTCCCTTCTCCAGTGAATTGTACAATCACTCTATTAACTATAGAAAGTGAGACCCCAAGGTTTTTTGTGATTTTACCCTGGCTAAGTCCACCTTCAGATTGACCCACAATATGACCTCTTTGAAATTCAGACAGTTCCAAGGATTCTTTTGTACATGGCGTAATTAAACA
>NC_043025.1:5665383-5677883 GCF_006345805.1 Octopus sinensis
CGATGCTGGTGTGTTTATGTCCCTGTAACTTAGCAGTTCGGCAAAAGAGACTGATAGAATAAGTACTAGGCTTGCAAAGAATAAGTCCTGGGGTTGATTTCCTCGACTAAAAGTGGTGCTCCAGCATGGCCGCAGTCAAATGACTGTCTTTATGTTCTGAGTTCAAATTCCTCTGACGTCGACTTTGTTTTCATCCTTTCGGGGGTTGATAAATTAAGTACCAGTTATATATATATATATATAACTGGTATGAAATATATATATATATATATATATATATATAACTGGTATGAAATATATATATATATATATATTTCATACACACACATGCGTGCGTACATACACAGCAATGCTGCAAGGTTGAACAAAACTGCTTTGGGCTCTGCCCTCAACAGTAAACTATGGGGTACTCTACGAAAACCATCCGAACGTGGCCGTAGCCAGTACCGCATTGACTGGCCTCCGTGCCGGTGGCACGTAAAAAACACCATCCGAGCGTGGCCGTTCACCAGCCTCGTCTGGCACCTGTGTCGGTGGCACATAAAATCACCCACTACACTCTCGGAGTGGTTGGCGTTAGGAAGGGCATCCAGCTGTAGAAACATTGCCAGATCTGACTGGCCTGGTGCAGCTTTCGGGCTCCCTTGACCCCAGTTGAACCATCCAACCCATGCTAGCATGGAAAGCGGACGTTAAACGATGATGATGAAGGTCCAAGCAAACCTAAAAACTTCTCAACAATTTAATTTTAAAAAAATCAAATCATCTCAACAAAGAAATTTCAAGGTTTTTTAGATTTTTCCATCTTTAAAACAAAAAATATGATATCAGATACGAACCGATATGATTGCTTATCTCTGTCTATCTGAATAGGGCCACAGGTAAGCATTCTGAAATTCTTGATTCCCTGTGCACCAAAAATATGAAGAGATAACGAGATAATTATTAGACGAAGCAAATGATAAGTCTAATCGGTTAATGATATTGACTTTTTTTCTTTCTTAGATTTCATTTTTTTTTTTTATCTGCAAAAAATTTCTAAAAATTTTATGACAATCACTTCCTTTCGAATTTGCTTGATTCATAATTACCATAATTACCCAAGGGCATATGGCGTAATGGTTAAGAGCGTGGTCTACTAACCCCAAGTATCCCGAGTTCGATTCTAGGCAGTGATCTGATTAATAATAATGCAGAAAAATACATTATTTATGGACCCTTTTGATTACTTTTTTATTCTGGTGGACCCCCACAGCCATTCGATGTTTAAAAACTAGTTTTATAGAAACTTCTTTCAAAATTCCTATTTTGTTTTCCACACATTAACTTGTGTAGGTTGAACAATGTAAAATGTTAGAGAAAGAAACCCAGCTGTTTCTTGCAATATATAACCAATACAGACATCTAAAGCAGGGGTTCTCAACCATTTTTTATCTATGGACCCTTTTGATTACTATTTTATTCCGGTGGACCCCCATTCGATGTTTAAAAACTAGTTTTATAGAAACTTCTTTCAAAATCCCTATTTTGTTTTTCACACATTAACTTGTGTAGGTTGAATAATGTAAAATGTCGGAGAAAGAAACCCAGCACTTTCTTGCAATACAGACCAATGCAGACATCTAAAGCAGGGGTTCTCAACTTTTGATTACTATGTCTTGTTTTCCTAAGTTTTGAATTAAAATCTTCCACCAAACCTTAGTCACAATTTATGCTCCTAACACTAGCCAAATGATAGCCAAGTTATTTTACTAAATTCTCTGTTATATTTAAAGTAATTGAAAGAAACACAGAGCATCTCAAAATAAATACAGTAACGAAAGGGTTAAAAACTAGTTTTATAGAAACTCCTTTCAAAATTCCTATTTTGTTTTTCACCCATTAACTTGTGTAGGTTGAACAATGTAAAATGTTAGAGAAAGAAACCCAGCTGTTTCTTGCAATATATAACCAATACAGACATCTAAAGCAGGGGTTCTCAACCATTTTTTATCTATGGACCCTTTTGATTACTATTTTATTCCGGTGGACCCCCATTCGATGTTTAAAAACTAGTTTTATAGAAACTCCTTTCAAAATTCCTATTTTGTTTTTCACCCATTAACTTGTGTAGGTTGAACAATGTCAAATGTCAGAGAAAGAAACCCAGCTCTTTCTTGCAATACAGACCAATACAGACATCTAAAGGAAAATTTTTTCGGGGGACCTTAAAATTGGATCCCCAAGTTACAATTCTGTTGCATGGACCCCCACCTCAAAACTTATATGGACTGTCAGGAGTCATATGAACCCCGGTCGAGTACCACAGCTCTAGATCAGTGCTCCAAACCTTTTTTCATTTATATTCTTTTCAAAATTCTGTGGCACACCTGAACTAAAGTACTGGGGAAAAAATTATATTCAGGTTACACTACGGCACATCTAGCATCGTCTCATGGCATACCAATGTGCCGCGACATACCGGTTGCGGAGCACTGCTCCAGATGGACACTCAATCTGCTAGAAATAGCAGCCACGAGACGATGCTAGGTGTGCCACAGTGTAACCTGAATATAATTTTTTCCCCAACACTTTTAGTTCAGGTGTGTCACAGTATAGGGGAAAAATTATATTCAGGTTACACTACGGCACAACTAGCATCGTCTCATGGCACACCAATGTACCGCGACATACCGGTTGCGGAGCACTGCTCCAGATGGACACTCAATCTGCTAGAAATAGCAGCCAAATCTCCCTCAAATCACACACACAATCCTGGCAATTATGTAAAGCACACAGCGTATGATATGGACCTGAATTCGGATCTTTTCAGTTTGAACGGCAGTTTTTTCTAGCGGTGTCATATGAAATTGTCACCCATAATTATGACCCTAGTATCGATCTATTGCATTTCAATCTGTTTTAGGGTTAGGGTTAGGGTTAGGGGTGAGGGGAAAGGTACCTTCTTTTCTTCACAAATGTAAATAAACCCAATCTGTTTCTTAAATGAGGGACATATTCATACGGCACAGAATGTTTTTTAACTCAATAGACGTCATTGATTGGTTGAAATTACAGAAATTGAAGAGAAAAACAACAACAAATATCTTACAAACCATAGAATTTTCTCAATAAAGCCAAGAGAAAAAGATGTTTTATAAACACATTCTACCAGTATACGAAATTTAAAAGTGTTTAGTTACGTGGAAATTATTTTAAAAAACTGCCGGTCAAACCAAAAAGATCCCACTCTATGACTGGACATATACTTAACTGCATATCAATATATATATATATACATATATACTCTTTTACTCTGTTACTTGTTTCAGTCATTTGACTGTGTCTGGAGCACCGCCTTTAGTCGAGCAAATCGACCCCAGGACTTATTCTTTGTAAGCCTAGTACTTATTCTATTGGTCTTTTTTGCCGAACCGCTAAGTTACAGGGATGTAAACACACCAGGATCGGTTGTCAAACGATGTTGGGGGACAAACACATACATATATATACATATATACGACGGGCTTCTTTCATTTTCCGTCTACCAAATCCACTCACAAGGCTTTGGTCGGCCCGAGGCTATAGTAGAAGACACTTGCCCAAGGTGCCATGTAGTGGGACTGAACCCGGAACCATGTGGTCGGTAAGCAAGCTACTTACCACACAGCCACTCCTGCAACACATATAAAAAACTTTATATGATATAACATCAGAAGTAGCTTACAGAAAGAGTAGGGATATTGATAGTGAATGTTAAATATAAAGGAAATTAAAGTTTAAATTATATATAATGATAGAGATTACTTATATGCACTAAAGGTGTGTTTTTGCCAATGCTTACATCTGTATGCTTGCTCTCTAACCGTGTTTACTAGGGGATTTTTAGAAAAAATAATGGAAACTAGCTCAGAAGACAGAATGGATCTTTTCAGTTTGAAAAGATTCGGCAGAATTCCTTGCCTTTGTCATAAAGTATTGAGATTGAGAGAATCAACCATTCTAAATTGTTAACAAGGTAAAAATACACTCGTCTATTTATATATTTATTTATTTATCACCGTGACCGACCAGGCTATCAGATGTTGCTACACATCGCTGGTCACAATGCGCTTCGCATTGTTTTAGCCTTCGAATGACGTCATCCCGCTGGCTAAGAGAGCAGGCCAACAGAAGAAAGAGTGAGAGAAAGTTGTGGCCACCACCCCTGCTGGAGCCTCGTGGACCTTTTAGGTATTTTCGCTCAATAAACACTCACAATGCCCGGTCTGGGTATTGAAACCGCGATCCTACGACCGCGTGTCCGCTGCCCTAACCACTGAGACATTGTGCCTCCACACACACACACACACACACACACACATATAATAAATTTTAGGGTAGCAAAAAAATTCTAGAAAAATTTTCCGCTACCAGCGGTCAAGTGAGAAAGAATAAATAGTCAATAGACTATATAATATACATTCAAACACATAAGAGATGGCCATAATAGGACATCCGACTCGCTAGAAAGAGCAGTTAAACTCCAAACCACTAATAGTTGTAATTCTGAAATGGAAAGAGAAATAAAAACGTTTACCCTTTATTTCTCTTTCTATTTCAGAATTACAACTATTAGTGGTTTGGAGTTTAACTGCTCTTTCTAGTGAGTCGGATGTCCTATTATGGCCGTGTTTAAATATATATATATAATATTAATTAGAGACAAAACCACTATTTTGCAAATCAAACAAAGAAAGACTTAATCCAATACATAAAAAAATTTTAATATAAATTAAATAAAATATATATATACTGAAGATAAATTATATAAATTATATAAATTATATTCGCCACTACAATTGTTCATATATTTATTATTATTTATCACCGTGACCAACCAGGCTATCAGATGTTGCTTCAGTATATATATGTATATATAATATATATATTATATATAATATATATATATATATATATAATATATATATATATATATAATATATATAAACTTATATCAATATATATAATATATATATGTATATATAATATACATATACATATATAATATATATATATATATATACATATATATACATATATATATATAATATATATATATATATATATATATATATATATATATATATATTATATATATATATATATTGATATAAGTTTATATATTATATATATAAAGTTTAAAGCCTCGTATGCTGTTGTAATTTTAACCAATAGAAAGCCTCCATTGTCGACAGAGCGGGTACCGCATATTTTTTATCTTCAGTATGCCACGCCTTCGAAAGCCGTACAGTTCAATTGCATAAGCTAAAAAAAACCAAACAAAACGAAAAAATTAAACGATCATGATTATATATATATTATTACTAGCCGGCGTGGCATTGGGTGTTTATTTCTCATCATGCGTAATATACCATTGTAAAACATTAAAATATGAGAGCCAAGCTAGGATGGATGGTAAAACCGTACTAATTACAGGTGCTTCTTCGGGGATCGGAAAGGCAACGGCTGAACATCTCCTCTCGCGAGGAGCCAGAGTCATCTTAGCATGCCGTAACTTAACGAAGACGAAGACGGCAGTCGATGAAATACTTTCCTCAACTGGTGTTGATCGAAAAATGGTCAGTATTGTCCATTTGGATCTATCTGACCTGGACAGTGTCCGAAAATGTGCAAAAGAGGTAAGTTTTGTTGTATAGTACTAGTTTCCTCCTCTTCATGTTAGCTTTCTTCATTCTGTACGCACCTGCCGTATATACTCGGCTATAAGTCGCACTTTGCCCCTAAAATTTTCACCTAAATTTTGGGGTGCGAATTATAAGTGCATCCTAGAAAGAAAAAAAAATCTACAGATATTTTCCAGGTACAAGCCACCTCTGAACTTTCGACACTTGGAATAACCGAAAAAAACGCAAATCGCTAATTCCGAAGCGAAGAAGTACACGGAAGATAATCTCCAGATATTTCTTTATATATTTCTTTACTTCTCTTAGTATGAATTAAACAATTAATTTTCGAAAAGCGAGTTTAATGCTTGTTTGTTTTTGTATCGCACCTGTCTTTTAATTCGACGCCATGTCCTTTGTTAACAGGAAGAGAAAGGAGAATTCGTATGAAAGTTGATGAATAGGCGATGTCTCATTCGAATCGAGCTGCAGAAAGAGAATTTGGGGTCTCAGAAAAATGGTCAGGGATTGGCGTTTGAAAGAGGATAAAAGTTTACATTATAAACAACGGTTTCTAAAATGTGGTGCACCTGAGCACTGTATACAATAATTTCATTATTATTATTATTTTAATGGGACAACGGTTGCTTTAAGAGATCTTCAGCTTACTGAAAGCACGGTTGCCAAACAGCAACTATGTTGGTTCGATTCCTAATCGAATCTTGCCTCCAACATCAAAAACGTTTCTGTGACTTATAGTCGGGCCAACGATAAAATTCCCGATTTGAACCTTGTAAGTCAGGGGCGTTTTATAGTCGGGTATATACCCGACGGTACGCATCGCGAGTAGAGTAAGTGGAAGTAACTCTGGTTAACGTACATGGAGTATGTTGCCGCTAGACACGGGTTAACATGAAGCAAAAGCAATAATGAATGATATCCAGGTCATAGTGGGGAGGGCAAACCCTTGGATTTGTTTTAAAAGAAGCGACGTACAATGCCTAGCTTAGATCTTCAGTTGATTTAGCAAGTGGTGATGTGGGTCTCTTCTCGGTGAAGGAAGGCGGGCGGTGCGCAATGGGTGCTTTTCAAGTACCCGGGAGAAAGCAGTCCGACGACGTCAGGGGTCACTCTCAAAAGTTATCTTTTCAACTAATACCGAGTTTCAACCCTGATCATAGTAAACTAAAGAAGCTAATTTTTGAGCTCTTAAATTATTACTCTTTACTCTCTTTTACTCTTTTACTTGTTTCAGTCATTTGACTGTGGCCATGGTGGAGCACCACCTTTAGTCGAGCAAATCGACCCCAGGACTTATTCTTTGTAAGCCCAGTACTTATTCTATCGGTCTCTTTTGCCGAACCGCTAAGTAACGGGGACGTAAACACACCAGCATCGGTTGTCAAGCAATGCTAGGGGGACAAACACAGACACACAAACATATACACACACATACATATATACGACGGGCTTCTTTCAGTTTCCGTCTACCAAATCCACTCACAAGGCTTTGGTCGGCCTGAGGTTATAGTAGAAGACACTTGCCCAAGGTGCCACGCAGTGGGACTGAACCCGAAACCATGTGGTTCGTAAGCAAGCTACTTTCTACACAGCCACTCCTGCACCTATTAAACATTTTTCTATAAAAACTTGCTATTAAAGTTAATATGGTATGAATATTTTATTTTCTATTTGTTTTTTTTAATGATTACTCTATTTTATTCCTTTTTCATGATGCTCTACCCTAACTGATAATTTTTTTATTGTTGTTATTGTTATTTTTATAGCAGCCTTAAATAAATCTAATCCTTGTACCCCTATTAATTCATACTCAGCTTATACGAGTTAATACTGGTATCTCCACAACATAAAATTAGTTCAACTTTAATTAAATCAATATATGGTTGACATGTTCTTTAACCTCAGTTGCCCTTATTAAGTACCAGTTAAATCCAATTGGCCAATCTCCATAGAAACCTTATAATCAGTGAATATTTTAGGTAAGTAATAAGTATATAAATGTTAATTTATAGGTGCAGGAGTGGCTGTGTGGTAAGTAGCATGTTTACCAACCACATGGTTCCGGGTTCAGTCCCACTGCATGGCACCGCCTTTAGTCGAGCAAATCAACCCCAGGACTTATTCATTGTAAGCCTAGTACTTATTTTATTGGTCTCTTTTTTGCCAAACCGCTAAGTTACGGGGACGTAAACACACCAGCATTGGTTGTCAAGTGATGTTGGGCGGACAAACACAAACACGCACATACATATATATAGATATATACACATATATATATACGACGGGCTTCTTTCAGTTTCTGTCTACCAAATCCACTTACAAGGCTTTGGTCAGCCTGAGGCTATAGTAGAAGACACTTACCCAAGGTGCCACGCAGTGGGACTGAACCCGGAACCGTGTGGTTCGTAAGCAAGCTACTTACCACACAGCCACTCCTACGTCTATATATTTTATTTTCCTCCCTATATTGTGGTAAAAGTTTGATATATACTAAAAAGTATTCATAAATATTCTTCTTAATAATCTTTTGAATAACCCTAAACTTTATCTGTATACAATATAGCAGCATTGTATAATGGAGCAGCATAATGGAGATGTACTTGCATAGCAAGTGACCTGATCTGAGATCGTGTGCTGAAACGAAAACAATTGCAGCGTGAAAGGTGTTTGTAAGCCATTTAAGAAACACACAAAAGCCATTCGATTCACTTCAACATTTAAGTTTAATTTGTCAAAATATTTTCGTCGCGGTCTTAAAGCGATGAAAATATTTTGACAAATTAAACTTAAATGTTGAAGTGAATCGAACGGCTTTTGTGTTTCTTAAATGGCTTCCACATTAATAATGATAATAATAAAAGTTGTAATGCTATCTGTACTTCCTTATAATTTATGGTTTAACCATTTTTTTGTTTCCGTTATAGATTATAGATACAGAAAAACAACTGGATGTCCTGATCAACAATGCAGGTCTTGGCACAGACCTGAGGAAGACAACAAAACAAGGATATGATATAATTTTTGGCGTCAACTTCACAGGGCCATTCCTTCTGACCTACCTGCTTTTGGATTTGCTCAAGAAATCTGCTCCAAGCCGCATAATTAATGTAAGCTCTTTGGTGCATGCTTCAGTAAAAGAATCAATCATTTCTTTTCAACCAAATGATTCATCGTCCTCAACTGGTGTTAAATATCCCAACTTGAAAAAATATCATATTAGTAAACTTGCTCAGATCTGGCACACAAATGTACTGGCTGAGAAGCTATCTGCAGACAATGTAACAGCCAATAGCATGAATCCTGGTTATGTTTATTCTGGTATATGGTATGTTGACGCCAACCCAATGAAACAAATAGTTTTGCGATTTACTGGTTGGTTATCCTCAAAGATTGGTCGTACGTCCAAGGATGCAGCGTTAACTGTTGTATACATGGCTGTTGATCCAAGTTTGGAGAAGGTCAGTGGCTGTTATTTCGAAAATGTTGAGATTTCAAAGAATATGTCTGCATGTGCTAAGAATAAAACTTTGGCCCAGAAAATGTGGGATGTTTCTATGGATATGTGCGGACTTTCAAAAAAATTTGAATAAAATTACTTAGAGATATGAATTGAGACTTTTCCAGGTAAAACTTAACCTTCTAGTTCTACCACCAGGTAATAAAAGATCAGATCACAAAACGAACTGTGATTTAATATTGTCTGAAAGACGATCAGAAGGATTGAAAATCCAACTCCAACTTGTTTGTGAAAAATGATGCCAACCAAAAGCTGTGCACACCTGATGCCTGCAGGCTCCAAAGGTTCATCAGCAGTGAATGCCCACCGATGACCCCTCTAACCTACTGGTCTCAGGTATACTGATATGTATGAAATTTCAAAAAAATTTGAATAAAATTATTTGGAGATCTGATTTAAATAAATAAAAGGACAGAGATCCAAATCTATATCTATATTCTTTATACTTCTAGATAATGTTCTGGGATTTTATTTTTGTTATTTCTTTTACCGGTTTCAGTCATTGGACAGCAACCACAATGGGCTCCTACTCTCCAGAGTTTTAGTTGATCAGATTTAAATTCCTGTACTTATTTCAAGCTGGTATTTGTATTATTGACCTCAATTTACTGAATGGCTAAGTGACCATCCTGACATTAAAGGACTAACAGACCAATTTACACATAAATACCAATCTGGACATCTATGCACATATACATACATACATTCACATATATATATATACACATTCACTCACACACATGTATCATTATCATTGTTTAACGTCCGCTTTCCATGCTGGCATGGGTTGGACGGTTTGACTGAGGACTGGCGAGCCAGATGGTTGCACCAGGCTCCAATCTGATCTGGCAGAGGATGCCCTTCCTAACTCCAACCACTCCGAGAGTGTAGTGAGTGCTTTTATGTGCCACCAGCGTGAGGGCCAGCCAGGCGGTACTGGCAACAGCCATGCTTCAATGGTGTTTTGTACGTGCCACCTGCACAGGAGCCAGTCCAGCGGCACTGGCAACGACCTCGCTTGAATGTTTTTTCACATGCCACCAGGACAAGTGCCAGTAAGACGACGGTGTTAATGATCACGCTCAAATGGCGCGTTTTTCATGCCACCGGCACAGGAGCCAGTCAGCAGCCCTGGCAATGATCATGCTCAGATGATGCTCTTAATGTTCCACTGGCACAGATGCTGGTCAGGCGGTGCTGTCATTGGCCACATCAGTGAACTTGATTTTGATCTCACTTGCTTCAACAGGTCTTCGCAAGCAGAGTTTAGTGTGTGAAAGGTACGCATAAGTGGGCTGGTTACACCACTGGCATAGGCCATGGGTTATTGCCTCACTTGGCTTGCTGGGTCTTCTCAAGCATAACATATTTCCAAATGTCTCGGTCACTTGTCATTTCCTTGGTGAGGCCTAATGTTCTAAGGTCGTGATTCACCACCTCATCCCAGGTCTTCCTGGGTCTACCTCTTCCACAGGTTCCTTCAACTGCAAGGGTGTGACACTTTTTCACAAAGCTATCCTCATCCATTTGCACCACATGACCATACCAGTGCAGTGGTCTCTTGCACACCACATCTGATGCTTCTTAGGTTCAACTTTTCTCTCATAGTACTTACACTCTGTCAAGTATGCACACTGACATTACACATCCATCGGATATTAATGGCTTCATTCCTTGTGAGCTTACGCATGTCCTCAGCAGTCACAGCCCATATTTCACTGCCATATAGGCATCATACAGTCTACCTTTTACTCTGAGCGAGAGGCCCATTGTCACCAGCAGAGGTAGGAGCTCTCTGAACTTTGCCCAGGCTATTCTTATTCTAGCAGCTACACTCTCAGAGCATCCACCCCAGCTACTGACTTGGTCACCTAGGTTACGTAAGCTGTCAACTACTTGTAATTTTTCTCCCTGGAATGTGTCAGAAGTTGTTCTTTGCACATTTTCAGTGTTTATTGCTCCTGAGCATCTTCCACATACAAAAACTATCTTCCCAGTTAGCCTTCCTTTGATATTGCTGAACCTCTTATGTGTCCATAGCTTACACTGGGTTCATCTTATAGAGTTTCTACCTACGCCTTTTCTACAGATTGAGCAGGGCCATCTACCTGAAGGGATTTGTGGTTTGTCTGCCTTCCTACTTATTAAGATTTTGGTTTTAGCAAGGTTGACTCTAAGGTCCTTTGATTCTAATCCCTGCTTCCACACCTGAAACTTCTCCTCTACTTCTGATAGTGACTCAGCAATTAGAGCAAGGTCATCAGCATAGAGGAGCCCCCAGGGGCATCCTGTCTTGAATTTCTTTGTTATTGCCTGGAGGACAATGATAAATAGGAGGGGGCTGAGGCCTGAACCTTGGTGGACCCCTACCTCTACCTGGAATTCTTCACTGTACTCGTTGTTAACCCTCTCCTTACTGACAGTATCCCTGTACATGGCTTGCACAGCTCTCACTAACCATTCATCTATCCCTGGTTTCCTCATTGACCACCAGATAAGGGATCGGGGGACCCTGTCAATGGCTTTCTCCATGTCAACGAAAGCCAGGTACAGGGGTTTATCTTTGGCTAGATATTTCTCCTGCAGCTGTCTCACTAGAAATATATCATCAGTGGTGCTTTTCCCTGGCACAAACCCAAACTGCATCTCATCTAGAGTGACCCTCTCCCTAATTAGTTGGGCTACAACTCTCTCCGTGACTTTCATTACCTGATCGAACAGCTTGATACGTCTGTAATTATTTGTATCTAATGCATCACTTTTACCTTTGTAGCAGTTGACTATTATGCTGCTACATCAGTCATTGGTTATGACTCCTTCGTGTATCACCTAGTTGACTATATGGGTGGCTAAGCTATAGCCAACACTGCTAGATATTTTGAGCATCTCTGCGGTGATTCCTGATGGGCCAGGAGCTTTCCCTGTCTTCATACCTATTTCTATTTCTTTACTACCCACTAGGGGCTAAACACAGAGTGGACAAACAAGGACAGACAAGGGGATTAAGTCGATTACATCTACCCCAGTGCTCAACTGGTACTTAATTTATCGACCCCGAAAGGATGAAAGGCAAAGTCGACCTCGGCGGAATTTGAACTCAGAACGTAACGGCAGACGAAATACCTATTTCTTTATTGCCCACAAGGGGCTAAACACAGAGGGGACAAACAAGGACAGACAAACGGATTAAGTCGATTACATCTACCCCAGTGCTCAACTGGTACTTAATTTATCAACCCCGAAAAAATGAAAGGCAAAGTCGACCTCGGCAGAATTTGAACTCAGAACGTAAAGACAGTCGAAATACCTATTTCTTT
>NC_043025.1:5697883-5717883 GCF_006345805.1 Octopus sinensis
GATTGATGTTTATGCTATGCAGACAGAACGAACACACATACACAGAGCGTGTTGATGCTATGCAGACGGAACGAACACACGTACACCACAGATTGATGTTTATGCTATGCAGACAGAACGAACACACTACACAGAGCGTGGTTGATGCTATGTCTACGGAACGAACACACGTACACAGACAGATTGATGTTTATGCTATGCAGACGGAACGAACACACATACACAGAGCGTGGTTATGCTATGCTAGTCTACGGAACGAACACACGTACACAGAGCGTGGTTGATGCTATGCAGACGGAACGAACACACGTACACAGACAGATTGATGTTTATGCTATGCAGACGCAACGAACACACATACACAGAGCGTGGTTGATGCTATGTAGACGGAACGAACACACGTACACAGACAGATTGATGTTTATGCTATGCAGACGGAACGAACACACATACACAGAGCGTGGTTGATGCTATGTCTACGGACGAACACACATACACAGAGCGTGGTTGATGCTATGTCTACGGAACGAACACACGTACACAGAGCGTGTTGATGCTATGCAGACGGAACGAACACACGTACACAGACAGATTGATGTTTATGCTATGCAGACGGAACGAACACACATACACAGAGCGTGGTTGATGCTATGTAGACGGAACGAACACACGTACACAGACAGATTGATGTTTATGCTATGCAGACGGAACGAACACACATACACAGAGCGTGGTTGATGCTATGCAGACGGAACGAACACACATACACAGAGCGTGGTTGATGCTATGTCTACGGAACGAACACACGTACACAGAGCGTGGTTGATGCTATGCAGACGGAACGAACACACGTACACAGACAGATTGATGTTTATGCTATGCAGACGGAACGAACACACATACACAGAGCGTGGTTGATGCTATGTAGACGGAACGAACACACGTACACAGACAGATTGATGTTATGCTATGCAGACGGAACGAACACACATACACAGAGCGTGGTTGATGCTATGTCTACGCAACGAACACACGTACACAGACAGATTGATGTTATGTTATGCTATGCAGACAGAACGAATACACATACACAGAGCGTGGTTGATGCTATGTCTACGCAAACACACGTACACAGACAGATTGATGTTTATGCTATGCAGACGGAACGAACACACATACACAGACCGTGGTTGATGCTATGTCTACGGAACGAACACACGTACACAGACAGATTGATGTTTATGCTATGCAGACAGAACGAACACACATACACAGAGCGTGGTTGATGCTATGCAGACGGAAAGAACACACGTACACAACAGATTGATGTTTATGCTATGCAGACAGAACGAACAGACATACACAGAGCGTGGTTGATGCTATGTTACGGAACGAACACACGTACACAGACAGATTGATGTTTATGCTATGCAGACAGAACGAACACACATACACAGAGCGTGGTTGATGCTATGTCTACGGAACGACACACGAAGTACACAGACAGATTGATGTTTATGCTATGCAGACGGACGGAACGAACACACATACACAGAGCGTGGTTGATGCTATGTCTACGGAACGAACACACGTACACAGAGCGTGGTGATGCTGCTATGCAGACGGAACGAACACACGTACACAGACAGATGATGTTTATGCTATGCAGACAGAACGAACAGACATACACAGAGCGTGGTTGATGCTATGTCTACGGAACGAACACACGTACACAGACAGATTGATGTTTATGCTATGCAGACAGAACGAACACACATACACAGAGCGTGGTTGATGCTATGTACGGACGGAACGAACACACGTACACAGACAGATTGATGTTTATGCTATGCAGACGGAACGAACAACACACATACACAGAGCGTGGTTGATGCTATGTCTACGGAACGAACACACGTACACAGAGCGTGGTTGATGCTATGCAGACGGAACGAACACACGTACACAGACAGATTGATGTTATGCTATGCAGACGGAACGAACACACATACACAGAGCGTGGTGATGCTATGTAGACGGAACGAACAAACGTACACAGACAGATTGATGTTGATGCTATGCAGACGGAACGAACACACATACACAGAGCGTGGTTGATGCTATGTAGACGTAACGAACAACACGTACACAGACAGATTGATGTTGATGCTATGCAGACGGAACGAACACACGTACACAGACAGATTGATGTTTATGCTATGCAGACAGAACGAACACACATACACAGAGCGTGGTTGATGCTATGTAGACGTAACGAACACACGTACACAGACAGATTGATGTTTATGCTATGCAGACGGAACGACGAACACACATACACAGAGCGGGTTGATGCTATGTAGACGGAACGAACACAGTACACAGACAGATTGATGTTTATGCTATGCAGACGGAACGAAGACACATACACAGAGCGTGGTTGTTGCTATGTCTACGGAACGAACACACGTACACAGACAGATTGATGTTGATGCTATGCAGACGGAACGAACACACACAACAGAGCGTGGTTGATGCTATGCAGACGGAACGAACACACGTACACAGACAGATTTGTTATGCTATGGAGGAACGAAGACACATACACAGAGCGTGGTTGATGCTATGCAGACGGAACGAACAAACGTACACAGACAGATTGATGTTTATGCTATGCAGACGGAACGAAGACACATACACAGAGCGTGGTTGATGCTATGGCAGACGGAACGAACACACGTACACAGACAGATTGATGTTTATGCTATGCAGACGGAACGAACACACATACACAGAGCGTGGTTGGCTATGCAGACGGAACGAACACACGTACACAGACAGATTGATGTTTATGCTATGCAGACGGAACGAAGACACATACACAGAGCGTGGTTGTGGCTATGTCTACGGAACGAACACACGTACACAGACAGATTGATGTTTATGCTATGCAGACGGAACGAAGACACATACACAGAGCGTGGTTGATGCTATGTCTACGGAACGAAGACACATACACAGAGCGTGGTTGATGCTATGTCTACGGAACGAACACACGTACACAGAGCGTGGTTGATGCTATGCAGACGGAACGAACACACGTACACAGACAGATTGATGTTTATGCTATGCAGACGGAACGAACACACATACACAGAGCGTGGTTGATGCTATGTAGACGTAACGAACACACGTACACAGACAGATTGATGTTGATGCTATGCAGACGGAACGAACACACATACACAGAGCGTGGTTGATGCTATGCAGACGGAACGAACACACGTACACAGACAGATTGATGTTTATGCTATGCAGACGGAACGAAGACACATACACAGAGCGTGGTTGATGCTATGTCTACGGAACGAACACACGTACACAGACAGATTGATGTTGATGCTATGCAGACGGAACGAACACACATACACAGAGCGTGGTTGATGCTATGCAGACGGAACGAACACACGTACACAGACAGATTGATGTTTATGCTATGCAGACGGAACGAACACACATACACAGAGCGTGGTTGATGCTATGCAGACGGAACGAACACACGTACACAGACAGATTGATGTTTATGCTATGCAGACGGAACGAACACACATACACAGAGCGTGGTTGATGCTATGCAGACGGAACGAACACACGTACACAGACAGATTGATGTTATGCTATGCAGACGGAACGAACACACATACACAGAGCGTGGTTGATGCTATGCAGACGGAACGAACACACGTACACAGACAGATTGATGTTTATGCTATGCAGACGGAACGAAGACACATACACAGAGCGTGGTTGTTGCTATGTCTACGGAACGAACACACGTACACAGACAGATTGATGTTGATGCTATGCAGACGGAACGAACACACATACACAGAGCGTGGTTGATGCTATGCAGACGGAACGAACACACGTACACAGACAGATTGATGTTTATGCTATGCAGACGGAACGAACACACATACACAGAGCGTGGTTGATGCTATGTCTACGGAACGAACACACGTACACAGACAGATTGATGTTGATGCTATGCAGACGGAACGAAGACACATACACAGAGCGTGGTTGATGCTATGTCTACGCAACGAACACATGTACACAGACAGATTGATGTTTATGCTATGCAGACGGAACGAACACACATACACAGAGCGTGGTTGTTGCTATGTCTACGGAACGAACACACGTACACAGACAGATTGATGTTGATGCTATGCAGACGGAACGAACACACATACACAGAGCGTGGTTGATGCTATGTCGACGGAACGAACACACGTACACAGACAGATTGATGTTTATGCTATGCAGACGAACGAACACACATACACAGAGCGTGGTTGATGCTATGTCTACGGAACGAACACACGTACACAGACAGATTGATGTTATGCTATGCAGACGGAACGAACACACATACACAGAGCGTGGTTGATGCTATGTCTACGGAACGAACACACGTACACAGACAGATTGATGTTGATGCTATGCAGACGGAACGAACACACATACACAGAGCGTGGTTGATGCTATGTCTACGGAACGAACACACGTACACAGACAGATTGATGTTTATGCTATGCAGACGGAACGAACACACATACACAGAGCGTGGTTGATGCTATGTAGATGGAACGAACACACGTACACAGACAGATTGATGTTTATGCTATGCAGACGGAACGAACACACATACACAGAGCGTGGTTGATGCTATGTAGATGGAACGAACACTCGTACACAGACAGATTGATGTTTATGCTATGCAGACGGAACGAACACACATACACACAGCGTGGTTGATGCTATGTCTACGGAACGAACAAACATACACAGAGCGTGGTTGATGCTATGTCTACGGAACGAACACACGTACACAGAGCGTGGTTGATGCTATGCAGACGGAACGAACACACGTACACAGACAGATTGATGTTTATGCTATGCAGACGGAACGAACACACATACACAGAGCGTGGTTGATGCTATGTAGACGGAACGAACACACGTACACAGACAGATTGATGTTTATGCTATGCAGACGGAACGAACACACATACACAGAGCGTGGTTGATGCTATGTCTACGGAACGAACACACGTACACAGACAGATTGATGTTTATGCTATGCAGACGGAACGAACACACATACACAGAGCGTGGTTGATGCTATGTCTACGGAACGAACACACGTACACAGACAGATTGATGTTTATGCTATGCAGACGGAACGAACACACATACACAGAGCGTGGTTGATGCTATGTAGACGGAACGAACACACGTACACAGACAGATTGATGTTTATGCTATGCAGACGGAACGAACACACATACACAGAGCGTGGTTGATGCTATGTCTACGCAACGAACACACGTACACAGACAGATTGATGTTTATGCTATGCAGACAGAACGAACACACATACACAGAGCGTGGTTGATGCTATGTCTACGGAACGAACACACGTACACAGACAGATTGATGTTTATGCTATGCAGACGGAACGAACACACATACACAGAGCGTGGTTGATGCTATGTCTACGGAACGAACACACATACACAGAGCGTGGTTGATGCTATGTCTACGGAACGAACACACGTACACAGAGCGTGGTTGATGCTATGCAGACGGAACGAACACACGTACACAGAGCGTGGTTGATGCTATGTCTACGGAACGAACACACGTACACAGACAGATTGATGTTTATGCTATGCAGACAGAACGAACACACATACACAGAGCGTGGTTGATGCTATGTCTACGGAACGAACACACGTACACAGACAGATTGATGTTTATGCTATGCAGACGGAACGAACACACATACACAGAGCGTGGTTGATGCTATGTCTACGGAACGAACACACATACACAGAGCGTGGTTATGCTATGTCTACGGAACGAACACACGTCACACAGAGCGTGGTTGATGCTATGCAGACGGAACGAACACACGTACACAGACAGATTGATGTTTATGCTATGCAGACGGAACGAACACACATACACAGAGCGTGGTTGATGCTATGTAGACGGAACGAACACACGTACACAGACAGATTGATGTTTATGCTATGCAGACGGAACGAACACACATACACAGAGCGTGGTTGATGCTATGTCTACGGAACGAACACACATACACAGAGCGTGGTTGATGCTATGTAGACGGAACGAACACACGTACACAGACAGATTGATGTTTATGCTATGCAGACAGAACGAACACACATACACAGAGCGTGGTTGATGCTATGCAGACGGAACGAACACACGTACACAGACAGATTGATGTTTATGCTATGCAGACAGAACGAACACACATACACAGAGCGTGGTTGATGCTATGCAGACGGAACGAACACACGTACACAGACAGATTGATGTTTATGCTATGCAGACAGAACGAACACACATACACAGAGCGTGGTTGATGCTATGTCTACGGAACGAACACACATACACAGAGCGTGGTTGATGCTATGTCTACGGAACGAACACACGTACACAGAGCGTGGTTGATGCTATGCAGACGGAACGAACACACGTACACAGACAGATTGATGTTTATGCTATGCAGACGGAACGATCACACATACACAGAGCGTGGTTGATGCTATGTAGACGGAACGAACACACGTACACAGACAGATTGATGTTATTGCTATGCAGACGGAACGAACGAACACACATACACAGAGCGTGGTTGATGCTATGTCTACGGAACGAAAACACATACACAGAGCGTGGTTGATGCTATGTCGACGGAACGAACACACGTACACAGAGCGTGGTTGATGCTATGCAGACGGAACGAACACACGTACACAGACAGATTGATGTTTATGCTATGCAGACGGAACGAACACACATACACAGAGCGTGGTTGATGCTATGTAGACGGAACGAACACACGTACACAGACAGATTGATGTTTATGCTATGCAGACAGAACGAACACACATACACAGAGCGTGGTTGATGCTATGCAGACGGAACGAACACACGTACACAGACAGATTGATGTTTATGCTATGCAGACAGAACGAACACACATACACAGAGCGTGGTTGATGCTATGTCTACGGAACGAACACACGTACACAGAGCGTGGTTGATGCTATGTCTACGGAACGAAACACACGTACACAGAGCGTGGTTGATGCTATGCAGACGGAACGAACACACGTACACAGACAGATTGATGTTTATGCTATGCAGACGGAACGACGACACACACATACACAGAGCGTGGTTGACGCTATGTAGACGGAACGAACACACGTACACAGACAGATTGATGTTATGCTATGCAGACGGAACGAACACACAAACAGAGCGTGGTTGATGCTATGTCTACGGACGACGAACACACATACACAGAGCGTGGTTGATGCTATGTCTACGGAACGAACACACGTACACAGAGCGTGGTTGATGCTATGCAGACGGAACGAACACACGTACACAGACAGATTGATGTTTATGCTATGCAGACGGAACGAACACACATACACAGAGCGTGGTGATGCTATGTAGACGGAACGAACACACGTACACAGACAGATTGATGTTTATGCTATGCAGACGGAACGAACACACATACACAGAGCGTGGTTGATGCTATGTCTACGGAACGAACACACATACACAGAGCGTGGTTGATGCTATGTCTACGGAACGAACACACGTACAGAGCGCGTGGTTGATGCTATGCAGACGGAACGAACACACGTACACAGACAGATTCATGTTTATGCTATGCAGACGGAACGAACACACATACACAGAGCGTGTTGATGATGCTATGTAGACGGAACGAACACACGTACACAGACAGATTGATGTTTATGCTATGCAGACGGAACGAACACACATACACAGAGCGTGGTTGATATGCTAGTCTACGCAACGAACACACGTACACAGACAGATTGATGTTTATGCTATGCAGACAGAACGAACACACATACACAGAGCGTGGTTGATGCTATGTCTACGGAACGAACACACGTACACAGACAGATTGATGTTTATGCTATGCAGACGGAACGAACACACATACACAGAGCGTGGTTGATGCTATGTCTACGGAACGAACACACGTACACAGAGCGTGGTTGATGCTATGCAGACGGAACGAACACACGTACACAGACAGATTGATGTTTATGCTATGCAGACGGAACGAACACACATACACAGAGCGTGGTTGATGCTATGTCTACGGAACGAACACACGTACACAGAGCGTGGTTGATGCTATGTAGACGGAACGAACACACGTACACAGACAGATTGATGTTTATGCTATGCAGACAGAACGAACACACATACACAGAGCGTGGTTGATGCTATGCAGACGGAACGAACACACGTACACAGACAGATTGATGTTGATGCTATGCAGACGGAACGAACACACGTACACAGACAGATTGATGTTTATGCTATGCAGACGGAACGAACACACATACACAGAGCGTGGTTGATGCTATGTAGACGTAACGAACACACGTACACAGACAGATTGTTGTTGATGCTATGCAGACGGAACGAACACACGTACACAGACAGATTGATGTTTATGCTATGCAGACAGAACGAACACACATACACAGAGCGTGGTTGATGCTATGTAGACGTAACGAACACACGTACACAGACAGATTGATGTTTATGCTATGCAGACGGAACGAAACACAACATACACAGAGCGTGTGTTGATGCTATGCAGACGGAACGAACACCGTACACAGATTGATGTGTTTATGCTATGCAGACGGAACGAACACACATACACAGAGCGTGGTGATGCTATGCAGACGGAACGAACACACGTACACAGACAGATGTGTGTTTATGCTATGCAGACGGAACGAACCACTACACACAGAGCGTGGTTGTTGCTATGTCTACGGAACGAAACACACGTACCAGACAGATTATGATGTTGATGCTATGCAGACGGAACGAACAACACATACACAGAGCGTGGTTGATGCTATGCAGACGGAACGAACACACGTACACAGACAGATTGATGTTTATGCTATGCAGACGGAACGAACACACATACACAGAGCGTGGTTGATGCTATGCAGACGGAACGAACAAACGTACACAGACAGATTGATGTTTATGCTATGCAGACGGAACGAAGACACACACACAGACGTGGTTGATGCTATGCAGACGGAACGAACACACGTACACAGACAGATTGATGTTTATGCTATGCAGACGGAACGACACACACATACACAGAGCGTGGTTGATGCTATGCCAGACGGAACGAACACACGTACACAGACAGATTGATGTTTATGCTATGCAGACGGAACGAAGACACATACACAGAGCGTGGTTGATGCTATGTAGACGGAACGAACACACGTACACAGACAGATTGATGTTTATGCTATGCAGACGGAACGAACACACATACACAGAGCGTGTGTTGTGCTATGTCTACGCAACGAACACACGTACACAGACAGATTGATGTTTATGCTATGCAGACGGAACGAACACACATACACAGAGCGTGGTTGATGCTATGTAGACGGAACGAACACACGTACACAGACAGATTGATGTTTATGCTATGCAGACGGAACGAACACACATACACAGAGCGTGGTTGATGCTATGTAGACGGAACGAACACACGTACACAGACAGATTGATGTTGATGCTATGCAGACGGAACGAACACACATACACAGAGCGTGGTTGATGCTATGTAGACGTAACGAACACACGTACACAGACAGATTGATGTTTATGCTATGCAGACGGAACGAACACACATACACAGAGCGTGGTTGATGCTATGCAGACGGAACGAAACACACGTACACAGACAGATTGATGTTATGCTATGCAGACGGAACGAACACACATACACAGAGCGTGGTTGATGCTATGCAGACGGAACGAACACACGTACACAGACAGATTGATGTTTATGCTATGCAGACGGACGAAGACACATACACAGAGCGTGGTTGTTGCTATGTCTACGGAACGAACACACGTACACAGACAGATTGATGTTGATGCTATGCAGACGGAACGAACACACATACACAGAGCGTGGTTGATGCTATGCAGACGGAACGAACACACGTACACAGACAGATTGATGTTTATGCTATGCAGACGGAACGAAGACACATACACAGAGCGTGGTTGATGCTATGTCTATGGAACGGAACGAACACTCGTACACAGACAGATTGATGTTTATGCTATGCAGACGGAACGAAGACACATACACAGAGCGTGGTTGATGCTATGTCTACGCAACGAACACACGTACACAGACAGATTGATGTTTATGCTATGCAGACGGAACGAAGACACATACACAGAGCGTGGTTGTTGCTATGTCTACGGAACGAACACACGTACACAGACAGATTGATGTTGATGCTATGCAGACGGAACGAACACACATACACAGAGCGTGGTTGATGCTATGTCTACGCAACGAACACACGTACACAGACAGATTGATGTTTATGCTATGCAGACGGAACGAACACACATACACAGAGCGTGGTTGTTGCTATGTCTACGGAACGAACACACGTACACAGACAGATTGATGTTGATGCTATGCAGACGGAACGAACACACATACACAGAGCGTGGTTGATGCTATGCAGACGGAACGAACACACGTACACAGACAGATTGATGTTTATGCTATGCAGACGGAACGAACACACATACACAGAGCGTGGTTGATGCTATGTCTACGGAACGAACACACGTACACAGACAGATTGATGTTTATGCTATGCAGACGGAACGAACACACGAACACAGACAGATTGATGTTTATGCTATGCAGACAGAACGAACACACATACACAGAGCGTGGTTGATGCTATGTAGATGGAACGAACACACGTACACAGACAGATTGATATTTATGCTATGCAGACGGAACGAAGACACATACACAGAGCGTGGTTGATGCTATGTCTACGGAACGAACACACGTACACAGACAGATTGATGTTTATGCTATGCAGACGGAACGAACACACATACACAGAGCGTGGTGATGCTATGTAGATGGAACGAACACACGTACACAGACAGATTGATGTTTATGCTATGCAGACGGAACGAACACACATACACAGAGCGTGGTTGATGCTATGTAGATGGAACGAACACTCGTACACAGACAGATTGATGTTTATGCTATGCAGACGGAACGAACACACATACACACAGCGTGGTTGATGCTATGTCTACGGAACGAACACTCGTACACAGACAGATTGATGTTGATGCTATGCAGACGGAACGAACACACATACACAGAGCGTGGTTGATGCTATGTCTACGGAACGAACACACGTACACAGACAGATTGATGTTGATGCTATGCAGACGGAACGAACACACATACACAGAGCGTGGTTGATGCTATGTAGACGGAACGAACACTCGTACACAGACAGATTGATGTTGATGCTATGCAGACGGAACGAACACACATACACAGAGCGTGGTTGATGCTATGTCTACGGAACGAACACTCGTACACAGACAGATTGATGTTTATGCTATGCAGACGGAACGAACACACATACACACAGCGTGGTTGATGCTATGTCTACGGAACGAACACTCGTACACAGACAGATTGATGTTTATGCTATGCAGACGGAACGAAACACACACACAGAGCGTGGTTGATGCTATGCAGACGGAACGAACACACGTACACAGACAGATTGATGTTTATGCTATGCAGACGGAACGAACACACATACACAGAGCGTGGTTGATGCTATGTAGACGGAACGAACACACGTACACAGACAGATTGATGTTTATGCTATGCAGACAGAACGAACACACATACACAGAGCGTGGTTGATGCTATGCAGACGGAACGAACACACGTACACAGACAGATTGATGTTTATGCTATGCAGACGGAACGAACACACATACACAGAGCGTGGTTGATGCTATGTAGACGGAACGAACACACGTACACAGACAGATTGATGTTTATGCTATGCAGACGGAACGAACACACATACACAAAGCGTGGTTGATGCTATGTAGACGGAACGAACACACGTACACAGACAGATTGAAGTTTATGCTATGCAGACGGAACGAACACACATACACAGAGCGTGGTTGATGCTATGTAGACGGAACGAACACACGTACACAGACAGATTGATGTTTATGCTATGCAGACGGAACGAACACACGTACACAGACAGATTGATGTTTATGCTATGCAGACGGAACGAACACACATACACAGAGCGTGGTTGATGCTATGTAGACGGAACGAACACACGTACACAGACAGATTGATGTTTATGCTATGTAGACGTAACGAACACACGGACACAGAGCGTGGTTGATGCTATGTAGACGGAACGAACACACGTACACAGACAGATTGATGTTTATGCTATGCAGACGGAACGAACACACATACACAGAGCGTGGTTGATGCTATGTAGACGGAACGAACACACGTACACAGACAGATTGATGTTGATGCTATGCAGACAGAACGAACACACATACACAGACAGATTGATGTTTATGCTATGCAGACGGAACGAACACACATACACAGAGCGTGGTTGATGCTATGTCTACGGAACGAACACACGTACACAGACAGATTGATGTTTATGCTATGAGACGTAACGAACACACGGACACAGAGCGTGGTTGATGCTATGTAGACGGAACGAACACACGTACACAGACAGATTGATTTTATGCTATGCAGACGGAACGAACACACATACACAGAGCGTGTGTTGATGCTATGTCTACGGATACGAACGAACACACGTACACAGACAGATTGATGTTTATGCTATGCAGACGGAACGAACACCACATACACAGAGCGTGGTTGATGCTATGCAGACGGAACGAACACACGTACACAGACAGATTGATGTTTATGCTATGCAGACGGAACGAACACACATACACAGAGCGTGGTTGATGCTATGTCTACAGAACGAACACACGTACACAGACAGATTGATGTTTATGCTATGCAGACAGAACGAACACACATACACAGAGCGTTGATGGTTGATGCTATGTAGACGGAACGAACACACGTACACAGACAGATTGATGTTTATGCTATGCAGACGGAACGAACACACATACACAGAGCGTGGTTGATGCTATGTAGACGGAACGAACACACGTACACAGACAGACAGATTGATGTTGATGCTATGCAGACAGAACGAACACACATACACAGAGCGTGGTTGATGCTATGCAGACGGAACGAACACACGTACACAGACAGATTGATGTTTATGCTATGCAGACGGAGAAACGACAACACACATACACAGAGCGTGGTTGATGCTATGCAGACGGAACGAACACACGTACACAGACAGATTGATGTTTATGCTATGCAGACAGAACGAACACACATACACAGACAGATTGTTGTTTATGCTATGCAGACAGAACGAACACACGTACACAGACAGATTGTTGTTTATGCTATGCAGACAGAACGAACACACATACACAGACAGATTGTTGTTTATGCTATGCAGACAGAACGAACACACATACACAGATTGTTGTTGATGCTATGCAGACGGACGAACACACGAACACACACGTACAGACAGATTGATGTTTATTGTTTATGCATGCAGACAGAACGAACACACATACACAGACGTGGTGTGATGATGCTATGCAGACGGAACGAACACACGTACACAGACAGATTGATGTTTATGCTATGCAGACAGAACGAACACACATACACAGAGCGTGGTTGATGCTATGCAGACGGAACGAACACACGTACACAGACAGATTGATTTTGTTTTATGTATGCTAGACAGAACGAACACACATACACAGAGCGTGGTTGATGCTATGCAGACGGAACGAACACACGTACACAGACAGATTGATGTTTATGCTATGCAGACAGAACGAACACACATACACAGAGCGTGGTTGATATCTATGCAGACGGAACGAACACACGTACACAGACAGATTGATTGTTTATGCTATGCAGACGGAACGAACACACACATACACAAGCGTGGTTGATGCTATGTCTACGGAACGAACACACGTACACAGACAGATTGATGTTTATGCTATGCAGACAGAACGAACACACATACACAGAGCGTGGTGTTGATGCTATGTCAACGGAACGAACACACGTACACAGACAGATTGATGTTTATGCTATGCAGACAGAGAACGAACACACATACACAGAGCGTGGTTGATGCTATGTCTACGGAACGAACACACGTACACAGACAGATTGATGTTTATGCTATGCAGACGGAACGAACACCACATACACAGAGCGTGGTTGATGCTATGTCAACGGAACGAACACACGTACACAGACAGATTGATGTTTATGCTATGCAGACGAACGAACACACACATACACAGAGCGTGGTTGATGCTATGTAGACGGAACGAACACACGTACACAGACAGATTGATGTTTATGCTATGCAGACGGAACGAACACACATACACAGAGCGTGGTTGATGCTATGTCAACGGAACGAACACACGTACACAGACAGATTGATGTTTATGCTATGCAGACAGAACGAACACACATACACAGAGCGTGGTTGATGCTATGTCAACGGAACGAACACACGTACACAGACAGATTGATGTTTATGCTATGCAGACAGAACGAACACACATACACAGAGCGTGGTTGATGCTATGTAGACGGAACGAACACACGTACACAGACAGATTGATGTTTATGCTATGCAGACAGAACGAACACACGTACAGAGACAGATTGAAGTTTATGCTATGCAGACAGAACGAACACACATACACAGAGCGTGGTTGATGCTATGTCTACGGAACGAACACACGTACACAGAGCGTGGTTGATGCTATGTAGACGTAACGAACACACGGACACAGAAAGAGAGAGGTTGATGCAATGTTGACGGAACGGACACACGAACACAGAAAGAGAGAGGTTAATGCAATGATGACGAAACAAACACACGAACACATATCAATATATATAATTATATATATATATATATATATATATATATAATATATATATATATACATATATATCTCTTTTACTCTGTTACTTGTTTCAGTCATTTGGTGTGGCCATGCTGGTGCACCGCCTTTCGTCGAGCAAATCGACACCAGGACTTATTCTTTGTAGGCTTAGTACTTATTCTATCAGTCTCTTTTGCCGAACCGCTAAGTTACGGCAACGTTAACACTCCAGCATCGGTTGTCAAGTGATGTTGGCGGGGACAAACTCCTATCTTCATCTTTATTCCAGTTGTTGGGCCGTGTTTATGCTGGAGCAAAACCTCGAACAAATTTAGTCGATTTATTTGACTGAAAACCAGCGGGAAACCGTTCACCGACGTGCAACCGAGAGAATACCCTCCATAGGCATTTGCCATATTCTGGACGCCTTACCGTAAATCCTCGAGTATATTCCGCCCTAGAGTATAATACGCAGGGGAATTTTAGAGGGCTGTACCTTTGAAAAACCTAAACTTTGTTTATAATACGCACCCCTTCTCTAGCTTCAGTCTAGAATGTCTATGTAAAGTCTTTGGTTTGTAAAAATGTATACAGAAACGTCCTTTATTATTATTGTATATATAATATAATGCAAACGCGTAGCTTTTTTGTGCATTTTGTTTGCAGAAAATAAAGAAATAACAGTAATAACATCAGTGAAAAATAAACATTAAGTAAATTGCCTTTACATATTTATCACTATCAGTTACAAAAGCAAAGCCATTTCTTCAAATCCTTCAAATTCAACGTCTCTTTCAGCATCAAATAACTGTTCCATTTGTTCCCCATAAACATGTCAGCATCATTGTAGTGTAAATCTCCGTCATCGTCTGATTCATAGTCAAAATCAGACGATTCCCTTTCATTTATTCATCTTTCCATACAACGTCATCCAGTGCAGACGACATACAACATTTGATAAAACTTTCCTAACACCAACCACTCAGCAGAATGGACCGAGTGGTTTTTATGTGGCACCAGCACCGGCAGGGTCACCAAATAACTTGGAAGACAAGGAATTCTGAGAAGGGGAGAGGACATTGGAGGAAGGGATCTTGTGTCGGATGATGAAAGGTTAGAGTGAGATAGAAAGTTAGAAACAGGTGTCTTGCTGTGGGGGAGGTACAAGGTTATTCAGCCAGAGAGAGTGAAGGTGAGAGGGAAGGAAGGAGGAAGGGGAGTAAGAGGGGGAGAGGTCAGGAGAGAAGGAGAAAGGTGGAAGTAAGAGGGAGAGAGTGTAGGAAAGTGAATGAGAGAGATGGAGTGAGAGGGCAGAGAGAGGAAAAAGGATGGAGAGAGAGGAGAGACAGAGAGGGAGAGAGGGAAGAGAGAGGAGGGGAGGAAGAGGAAGAGAGAGAGAGAGAGAGGAGGGGAGGAAGAGGAAGAGAGAGAGAGAGAGAGAGAGAGAGAGAGACAGAGGGAGAGAGGGTAGGAAAGTGAATGACAGGGATGGAGTGAGAGGGCAGAGGCAGAGAGAGGAAGAGGGAGGGAAAGAGGAGGAGAGACATAGTGGGAGAGAGGGTGAGAGAGAAGAGAGATGGAGAGGGGAGATGGAGAGAGAGTGAAGGAGAAAAGAGCGGAGAGTGAGAGAGGGAGAAAGACAGAGGGTGAGAGAGGAGTGACGGAGAGAGAGTGAGGGAGAAAAAAGCGGAGAGGGGAGAGGGCGAGAGACAGAGGGAGAGGGGGAAAGACAGAGGGAGAGAGAGAGAAGGAAAGATGGAGAGGGGAGAGAGAGAGAACGATCAGGAATGAGGACGGAAAGAGGGGGGTAGCTGTAGAGGAGATGCATGGTTAGCGAACCAGAGGGAGGAGCAAGAGAAAGAAGGAGAGAGGGAGAGAGAGAGAGAGAGGAGGGGAGGAAGAGGAAGAGAGAGCAGGAGAGCGATGGTGGTGAAGTATCGGGAGTGGGGGGCTGAACATAGAAAGGGTGATAGAGTAAAGGAAGAGAGAGAGAGAGATAAAAGGCAGCAAGTGGCAGGGGAATAGCGTCGAGGTAGAGGGAGGCTACGATATAAGTGGCAGGACATTGCCGAGGGAACGCGAGTAGGTAGTGGGAGGCAGAGACTAGGGAGTACATTGGTATATAGAGGGAGGGAGGAGGTATAGGAATGATAGAGAGAACAGAGCAGGGAGGACAGCATTCGTCGACTTCATCTCATAATGGACTTTCTAACTGGACTGGTCAAAGGGAGAATACTCGTGATTGCCGACCCACAAGGTTTATTATTTGCTTACTAATTACCTGCCCCTAATGGATTTCTACCGCCAACTTCAAGAAGTATATGCCCCCCCCCCTCGTCATTAAGGGTGCTGAGTCGATCATAGGGTTAAGTGTCTTATATATGCGAAGGGATCTTTTCGGATTGAAAGGCAGTTTTTTCTAGCGGGGTCATACGAAATTGTCACCCATAATTATGACCCTAGAATCGATCTATTGCATTTCAATCTGTTTTAGGGTTAGGGTTAGTTAGGGGTTGGGGGAAGGGTATCTTTTTTTAAATTCAGAAATGTAAATAAACCCAATATGTTTCTTAAACGAGGGACATATTCATACGACACAGAATGTTTTTTAACTCAATAGACGTCATTGATTGGTTGTAATTGTAGAAATTGAAGAAAAAAACAACAAATATCTTACAAACTATAGAATTTTCTCAATAAATCCAAGAGAAAAAGATGTTTTATAAACACATTCTACCAGTATACGAAGTTTAAAAGTTTTCAGTTACCTAGAAATTATTTTTAAAAACTGCCGGTCAAACCGAAAAGATCCCACTCTATCACTGGACATATATACTTAACTGCATATTATATACATATATATATATATACATATATACTCTTTTACTCTGTTACTTGTTTCAGTCATTTGACTGCGGCCGTGCTGGAGCACCGCCTTTAGTCGAGCAAATCGACCCCAGGACTTATTCTTTGTAAGCGTAGTACTTATTCTATTGGTTTTTTTGCCGAACCGCTAAGTTACGGGGACGTAAACATACCAGCATCGGTTGTCAAGCGATGTTGGGGGACAAACACAGACACACAAACACACACACACACATACACATACATATATATACATATATACGACGGGCTTCTTTCATTTTCCGTCTACCAAATCCACTCACAAGGCTTTGGTCGGCCCGGGGCTATAGCAGAAGACACTTGCCCAAGGTGCCACGTAGTGAGACTGAACCCTGAACCATGTTGTCGGTAAGCAAGCTACTTACCACACGGCCACTCTTACCTTCATCCTTATTCCAGTTTTTGGGCCGTGGTTATGCTGGAGGAACACCTCGAAGAAATTTAGTCGATTTATTCGACTGAAAACCAGCTGGAAACCGTTCAGCGACGTGCAACCGAGAGAATACCCTCCATAGGCATTTGCCATATTCTGGACGCCTTACCGTAAATCCTCGAGTATATTCCGCCCTTGAGTATAATACGCAGGGTATTTTTAGGGGGCTGTACCTCTGAAAAACCTAAACTTTGTGTATAACACGCACCCCTTCTCTAGCTTCAGTCAAGGAGGTCTATAAAATGTCCTTGGTTTGTAAAAATGTATACAGAAACGTCCTTTATTTAAATTATATAACTAACATAATGCAAACGTGTAGCCTTTTTGTGCATTTTGTTTGCAGAAAATAAAGAAATAACAGTAATAACATCAGTGAAAAATAAACATTAAGTAAATTGCCTTTACATATTTATCACTATCAGTTACAAAAGCAAAGGCATTTCTTCAAATCCTTCAAATTCAACGTCTCTTTCAGCATCAAATAATTGTTCTATTTGTTCCTCTCTAAACATGTCAGCATCATTGTTGCGTAAATCTCCGTCATCGTCAGATTCATAGTCAACATCAGACGATTCCCTTTCATTTATTTCATCTTTCCATACAACGTCATCCAGTGCAGACGACATACAACATTTGATAAAACTTTCCTAACACCAACCACTCAGCAGAATGGACCGAGTGCTTTTTATGTGGCACCAGCACCGGCAGGGTCACCAAATAACTTGGAAGACAAGGAATTCTGAGAAGGGGAGAGGACATTGGAGGAAGGGATCTTGTGTCGGATGATGAAAGGTTAGAGTGAGATAGAAAGGCAGAAACAGGTGTCTTGCAGTAGGGGAAGTACAAGGTTACTCAGCCAGATAGAGTGAAGGTGAGAGAGAGAGGAAAGAGGGTGTAAGAGGGACGGAGAGAGGGGAGTAAGAGGGGGAGAGGGTGGGAGAGATGGTGAGAGGGGGAAGGCGGCGGTGGAAAGAAGAGGGAGAGAGGGTGTGAGAGAGAGAGGGAGAGAGGGTAGGAAAGTGAATGAGAGGGATGGAGTGAGAGGGCAGAGGCAGAAAGAGGGAGGGAGAGAGGAAAAGAGACAGAGGAGAGATGGAGAGAGAGGGGAGGGAGAAAAAGCGGAGAGGGGAGAGGGCGAGAGACAGAGGGAGAGAGAGAGAAGGAAAGACGGAGAGGGGAGAGAAATAGAACGATCAGGAATGAGGACGGAAAGAGGTGTGTAGCTGTAGAGGAGATGTATGGTTAGCGAACCAGAGGGAAGGGGAAGAGAAAGAAGGAGAGAGAGAGAGGAGGGGGAGAGAGAGAGAGAGAAAGGGAGAGAAGAAGAGTGAGGGAGAGAGAGAGAGGAATAGAGATAGAGAGAGAGAGAGAAAGGAGGGAGAAAGAGGAAAAGTGAGGAAGAGAAAGAGAGGAAGAGAGAGCAGGAGTGCAAGAGAGAGCGGGAGAGCGATGGTGGTGAAGTATCGGGAGGGGAGGCAGAACACAGAAAGGGTGATAGAGTAAAGGAAGAGAGAGAGAGAGAGAGATAAAGGGCGGCGAGTGGGAGGGGAATAGC
>NC_043025.1:5722883-5762883 GCF_006345805.1 Octopus sinensis
CGGTGTTTACATCCATTATCGAACCTCTGGCAGCATATTTAATATCAGGTGCTTTGCTGCAAGAACAAAGGTATTTACCTCTATCATAAGAGACCTTTTGTGTGCAGATGATTGTGATCTTGTAGCACACACAGAGATTGATATGCAACACATTTTGAATGCATTCTCTGATGCTTGCACTGCCTTAGGATTGACAGTCAATCTCAAGAAAACTGATGTCATGCATCAACCTGCCCCTGGTAAGCAGTATAGTGTACCAAATATCTATCTGAATGGTAAACGACTTCATGTAGTCGATCAGTTTGTCTACCTGGGAAGCACTGTTAATAGATATAGCAATTTCGATGTTGAAATTCCATACAGAATTAGGAAAGCAAGTGAAGCTTTCGGAAGGCCAGAAAGGCGCCTCTGGAATCGGCGAGACACATGCAGAAAGACAAAGATAAAGATGTACAAAGTATGTGTGCTCCCTTCTCTTCTCTATACCTGTGAGACATGGGTCACATATCGATACCACCTTAAACAACTGGTACGTTTCCATCAGATGTGTCTCAGACTGCATCAGTGATCTTGAAATATTGGAAGGCTCTCGGTGTGAAAGTATAGAAGCTCTTGTGTTAAAGCAAAGGCTCAGATGGAGTGGTCATCTGGTCAGGATGAAGGATTCAAGGATGTCAAAACAACTCTTCTATAGATTGTTAGATAAAGGAGAACAACCTCCACGTAAACCAAAAAAGAGGTATAAGGACTTGCTGAAGGCTTCCTTAAGAGATGCTTGCATCTCTCCTGACACATAGGAAGGCATAGCTATTGATCGTAGCAGGTGAAGAAGGATTGTGCACGAGGGAACAGCCACTTTTGAGAAATCTCGAGTTGCACATGAGAAAGTAAGGAGGGATGTCAGGAAGGGCATCGCTGTTATACTTCCACATGGGAAGGGTCTTCGTATGATACTGACATGCAGTGTCTGTGCAAGACCCTGCCTCAGTAAAGCTGAACTCATGAGTCATCTTCGTAGTCATAAAACGAAACAGATGAGTGACAACCTGGCCACTGGTGATGGTGTTACACACCATACTAATCATATCTGTCGGGCATGTGGAAGAGAGTGTAATTCGGCAGGAGGACTTAAACGACATGCAAAGGTACATGAGGCCCAGTTACAACTACAGCTGGGCTAAAAAGTCACATTTGATCACAGCACCAATAACAGTTAAGCTGTGTGCAATGGCCATACTCGATAACAAGGGGGTAGCCATCATATGTATACATATATATATATATATATATATAATTTCTTGCAAGATTCTTTAAGATTCAAAACTATTGAAAAGGTTGCAAGAAGCAACGAAAATGTTAGGAAAATAAAAATAAGAGAAAAGTGGAAATTTTACCGGTGAGTGTGTTACATTATAAGGCACAAAAAGAAAATGACTCTCCCCAGACACAACAGTATATATATATATATATATATATATATGTATATATGTATGTGTGTGTGAGTGTGAACAATTGCACCGTGGAAGGTGTTTATAAACCATTTAAGAAACACAAAATCCGTTAGATTCACTTCAACATTTAAATTTAATTTGTCAAAATATGTTCATCGCTTTGAGACTGCGACCTGTTCACTGACAAAATTCTGTGCAGCACAGAATATATATATATATATATATATGTGTGTGTGTGCATGTGTATATATATATATGTATATATATATGTGTGTGTGTGTGTGTGTGTATATATATGTATATATATGTGTGTATATATATATATGTATATATGCATATATATATATATATATATGTGTGTGTGTGTGTGTGTGTGGGTGTGTGTATATAATATATATGTATATATGTATATGTATATATTTATGTATGTATGTATATATATATATTTATGTATGTGTGTATATACGTATGTGTATATATGTATGTGTATATGTATGTATATGTATATATGCGTATATGTATATATGTATGTATATATATATATGTATGTATATATATATATGTATGTATGTATATATATGCATGTATTTATATGTGTGTGTGTTTGTGTGTGTGAGTCTGTGTACACAATATTCTCCTCCCCCTCCTCATTTGTCTCCTTACAATTGGAAAATATAAGCAATTATGTACGATTTGTCTGAAATGTCAGTTGACATTCCGGGTCTCATTGTCTGGGTGCATATACACACATGTGTGTACATACACACACATGTGTATGTGTATACACATACTCATATATATGCATATATATATATATATATATATATATATATACACACACATTATATACCTATATATTTTTGTATATATTTATATACATGTATGAATGTGTCTACAATTGTTTATTATATATTATAATATATATATATATATATATATATATATACACACACACTTACTCCACCAACGTCTATATCTGAGAATTAAACCTTCCACAGACACACACACACAATCATCATCATCATATCATCATCATCATCATCATCATCATCATCATCATCATCATCTGTCCCAGTTGACTCCCTATCAAAAGTTCCCAGCAGAAGAACATTTTATAGCAGACAGTGTTGGAGGTGATCACTGTGGTGGTGGTGGCGGTGTTGGTGGTGGTTGTGGTGGTGGTTTTGGTGGTGGTGGTGGTGGTGGTGGTGGTTGTGGTGGTGGTTGTGGTGGTGGTGGTGGTTGTGGTGGTGGTTTTGGTGGTGGTGGTGTTGGTGGTGGTTGTGGTGGTGGTTTTGGTGGTGGTGGTGTTGGTGGTGGTTGTGGTGGTGGTTTTGGTGGTGGTGGTGGTGGTGGTGGTTGTGGTGGTGGCGGTGTTGGTGGTGGTTGTGGTGGTGGTTTTGGTGGTGGTGGTGGTGGTGGTGGTTGTGGTGGTGGTGGTGGTGGTTGTGGTGGTGGTTGTGGTGGTGGTGGCAGTGGTGGTGTTGATGATTACTGAGTGTGTGTGTGTCAGTGATGGCGGTGGGGATGGCGGTGTTAGCGTGTAGCCCCAGGTCCTCCCACATCAAGTAAACCCGTGACCAAGGTTGTCCCCTTCATGTCCCCTCACATCACTTTGTGTCATGTGTTGCCTATTCAGGACCGCTTTGTCTAATGTGGGACTTCATTCTTTTAAAAAGGGTTCATGCCTGGTTTCTTAGCAAGTTGGCTGCTATTTCTAGCAGGACCTTAGGTTGTATAATTGCTGGCGAGGTGACCATTTGATGCCCAGTCAAGTGGGAGGACACTGTGGGAGGTTTGAAAGCCATGGATATTAACTGGAAAGCAGTTGACCGATGGTGCAATAACCTTATGCATGGCCATTGCTGGCATTTTTCTTGGACAATGGTCAGTGATGGTCTTCCTTGGTCATGAGTGGACATTCATCATCATCATCATCATTCTTTTATTTGTTTCAGTCATTTAACTGTGGCCATGATGGAGCACCGCCTTTAATTGTGTGTGTGTGTGTGTTTGTTTGTCCCTGCTACCACTGTTCGACTGTTGGTGTCTTTATGTCCCCATAACTTAGTGGTTCAGCAAAGAGATCAATAGATGCCTGCACCTGTATATATGTATGTGTCTATATCACGTGATCACTTGACTGACCAGACCATCAGATGTTGTTACACATTGCTGGTCACAATGCGCTTTGCATTGTTTTAGCCTTCAAATGACGCCACCCCGCTGGCTAAGCGAGCAGGCCAACAGAAGAAAGAGTGAGAGAAAGTTGTGGCGAAAGAGTACAGCAGGGATCGCCACCCCCCCCTCTGCCGCAGCCTCGTGGAGCTTTAGGTGTTTTCGCTCAATAAACACACACAACGCCCGGTCTGGGAATCGAAACCACGATCCTCCGACTGTGAGTCCGCTGCCCTAACCACTGGGCCATTGCCCCTCCACAGTGTACCATTGGTGATTTTTTTCCTCTGTCTTCCCTTCTCTGGATCTTTCCTTCTCCTATGTTTCTGACGAAGAGCTCCACTCGAAACGTTAAACCCTCCTTCTTTCCTTCTTTCCTGAGCATCCAATAATACTATATTTGTTCCACATCCTCGCGTTGTTGTGTTTTTTGTGCTTTCTTGTTTGGATTAACTTTATACATATATATATATATATATATATATATACATATATATATAAGTATGATGGTGGTAGTATTATCAAAATACCGTCACTAGTGGCAAGCAAATATCAGCCGTAGAGGCAAATTAATAAAATATACATATATAAGCACATGTCTTATGTGTATGTGTGTGTATATATATTTATAAATTTAAAATAATAAGGGCGAAAAATTGAATATTAATTTGATTAATATCAATTTAAAACCAGTGGCCTAGCATATTGAGAAATCTGAAGATTCTGAAAAATTATATTATATATATGGAGGCGCAATGGCCCAGTGGTTAGGGCAGCGGACTCGTGGTCGTAGGATCGCAGTTTCGATTCCCAGACTGGGCGTTGTGAGTGTTTATTGAGCGAAAACACCTAAAAGCTCCACGAGGCTCCGGCAGGGGGTGTTGATCCCTGCTGTACTCTTTCACCACTCTTTCTTCTGTTGGCCTGCTCGCTTAGCCAGCAGGGTGGTGTCATTCGAAGGCTAAAACAATGCAAAGCGCATTGTGACCAGCGATGTGTAACAACATCTGATGGTCTGGTCAGTCAAGTGATCACGTGATATATATATATATATAATATATATATATATATACACAGACATACAAGCATGCATACACACATTACATATATACAATGCACACATACATATATACATGCATACAATACTGTATATATATACTATATATATATATATATATATATATATATATATATACACAGACATACAAGCATGCGTACACACATATATATATATATATAATATATATATATATACAGACATACAGCATGGCATACACACCATACTATATACAATGCACACATACATATATATATATATATATATATGAAGATAAAGATAAGGAAAATTTTAATTTTATTCTCAAAGCAGGATGATGCTAACCATGACCTCCCCTAATGACCCACCCACTCACCCACTCTCAAAGGATCTTTGTCTTGCATGTAGTTGTAGTTGTAATGGCAGCAGTAGTAGTAGTAGTAGCAGTAGCAGTTGTAGTAGCAGTAGCAGTAGTAGTAGTAGTAGCAGCAGGAGTTGTAGCAGTAATAGTAGTTGTAGTAGTAGTAGCAGCAGTAGTAATAGTAGTATTAGTAGATGTAGTAGCTGTTGTAGCAGTAGTAGTAGTAGTAGTAGAAGCAGTAGTAGTAGCAGTAGTAGTAGTAGTTGTAGTAGTAGCAGCAACAGTAGTAATAGTAGTATTAGTAGATGTAGTAGCTGTTGTAGTGGTAGCAGTAGTAGTAGTTGTGGTTGTAGTACTGGCAGTAATGGCGGTGTCAGCGATGCCTGGTGGTTGTTGTCCTCCACCCCATGCCATCCTAGCCCCATCATCATGTTCTGAAGACGGGACTAAAGGTCCAACGCACCACAGGGTCTAGGAGCACAAACATCACACACACACATACCCTAAATGCTCTCCTTATCTCTGCCCCCTTCTCTGTCTGTCTGTCTGTCTCTCCCCCACCCCATTCCTCAGTTTTAGTCTTGTTCCTTTCTTTCTCTACATCTCTCCCCCTCCCATCCCCCCCCCCGCTTTAAAGGGTCCCTCTGCCCTTTATGTCTGAGATGTGAGGGTTTGTATTAATGCTGGTCCTTAGTTCAGAAGTCAGACGCTGACCCAAGGGACCCAGTGGCCTTTTGAGTGCATGGAACTGCTTTTAGGGGTGTGCACATGTGTGTGTGTATGTGTGTGTATATGTGTGTATGTGTGTGTGTATGTGTGTGTATAAGTGTGTGTGTATGTGTGTGTATGTATGTGTGTGTATAAGTGTGTGTGTAAGTGTGTATGTGTGTGTGTATGTGTGTGTGTATGTGTGTGTATGTGTGTGTATATGTGTGTGTATATGTGTGTATGTGTGTGTGTATGTGTGTGTATAAGTGTGTGTGTATGTGTGTATGTATGTGTGATGTATGTGCGTGTATATGTGTGTATGTATATGTGTATGTATGTGTGTGTATATATATATGTTTATATGTGTGTATGTGTATATGTGTGCAAAAGTGTGTGTATATATGTGTATCTGTGTGTATATGTATGTGTATATATTTGTGTAATGTATATGTAAATGTGTTTGTTACTGTGTGTATATATGTATACATGCATGTTTGTATGTGTGCATTGTATATATGTATGTGTGTATGCATGCTTGTATGTCTGTGTATGTATGACTATGTATGTATGTATGTATACAATTGTATAAGTGTGTGTGTATATATATATAACGGGAAGGTTTACGAAAATAAACAAAAGACGAAGGCAGGTGGAGTACAAACAAATGTATTAGTATAGCGCTCAGGAATAGAAAAAGTCTTTTACGTTTCGAGCCTATGCTCTTCAGCAGAAAGATCCACAGAAAGAAACAAGGAGAGAAAAAAATGCATGTAGGAGCTAACGATCTCTCTCTCTCTCTCTCTCTCTCTCTCTCTCTCTACTCTATATATATATATATATATAATATAATATATATATATATATCTATATATTACTTTTGTGTGTATTATGTTTCATCTTTTACTTGTTGTAGCCATTAAACTGTGGCCACGCTGGGGCACTGCTTGAAAAATATTTAGTCAAATGAATCGACCCCAGGACTTCTTTTTTAATCCTGGTATTTACTTTATCAGTCTCATTGGCTGAACTGCTAGAATTTGTATTCCTGCATGTATGTATGTATGTATGTATGTGTATTTATGGTTGTATGTATATGTGTGTGTATAAAGGTTAGCTGAATTATAGGTTAAAATAGTGGAAGCACTCTGTCGGTTACGACGACGAGGGTTCCGGTTGATCCGATCAACGGAACAGCCTGCTCGTGAAATTAACGTGTAAGTGGCTGAGCACTCCACAGACACATGTACCCTTAACGTAGTTCTCGGGGATATTCAGCGTGACACAGAGAGTGACAAGGCCGGCCCTTTGAAATACAGGTACAACAGAACAGAGGAAGAAAGAGCGAGAGAAAGTTGTGGTGAAAGAGTACAGCAGGGATCACCACCATCCCTGCCGGAGCTCGTGGAGCTTTTAGGTGTTTCGCTCAATAAACACTCACAACGCCCGGTCTGGGAATCGAAACCGCGATCGATGACCGCAAGTCCGCTGCCTTAACCACTGGGCCATTGTGTTAAAATAACCATCTAAGGGATAGAAGTATTCATTATACTACAGGCATATTACCTATGTTTAACCATGGGCAAACATATGCAAGCATATTGTGTTCATAAAGACAAGGATAAACATGAGTTTACCAAGAATCAAAATTTAAAGAAAACAGAAAATGGATTAATATCGATGAACAACAATTGACTTACATCATCATCATCATCGTTTAACGTCCGTTCTCCATGCTAGCATGGGTTGGACGGTTTGACCGGGGATCTGGGAAGCCAGAAGGCTGCACCAGGCTCCAGTCTTATCTGGCAATGTTTCTACAGCTGGATGCCCTTCCTAACGCCACCACTCCGTGAGGTAGTGGGTGCTTTTTACGTGCCACCCACACAGGTGCCAGGTGAGGCTGGTGCCTCAAACAGGTCTTTGGTCCAAGGGAGGAAAGGCATGCATAAGTGGCTGGCTCACTTGTCCTGCCTGGTCTTCTCACGTACAGATATTTCCAAAGGTCTCGGTCGCTGGTCATTTCCTCAGTGAGGCCTAAAGTTCGAAGGTCGTGCTTAACCACCTCGTCCCAGGTTTTCCTGGGTCTACCTCTTCCACGGGTTCCCTCTTTACATCAATTATTATTTATTAATTCAATGCAAATAGACTGCACCCTATCTAACAGCTGTTTCTGCTTCCAATGTTGTTTGGTATTGCCATTGATATGCTAAAAATATTTATCAAATTTGGTAATAAAACCAGTCTGAAACGAGGATCTTCATCAGTGTGAAGAATAAATAAACAAGAAGAGCATAGAGAATGTAGTGGGATGGAGGAAAAGGACAACAGAAAAAGGAGCAACGGGAGAAAGAAATACAAAAGGCCCTACCTTGGCAAAATCAGCGGTTACTCTCTCACGAATTCAACACATCTTGTCGGTCTGCACTCTTTGCTGGAATTGACCACACGTCCTTGCTGACCACACGTGCTTCCTGCCCACGCATGCCCCTTTCACTCTTCCGCCAGCCCCTGCAACCCTTACATCAACTCTAAAGAGTCCAGAAGCTGGCTACCCGCATGGTTCTTGGTCTCAAGCATTTGTCTTATGAAGAAAGGCTGAAGACGCTCGACCTTTATTCTCTAGAAAAAACGCCCCACTGTGGTGATCTCATTCTTGCTCACAACATCATAAGCGGAAAGTGTAACCTCTCGAAAGAGCTGTTCTTCACTCCTGCTCCAGAGCGTCGGCTGCGGAGTCACTCCGAAAAGCTCTATCTGCGACGATTTCATCTCAATCGAAGGAGAAGGGCTTTCTCCGTCCAGGTTGTGGATCCGTGGAATAAGCTGCTGGACGAGATAGTGACGATGCCGACAACCACTCGGTTCAAAGTCTCTCTTGACCAGAAATGGCCTGAACTCTTTGCATGAACACCACCCTGTACATAACTCCATGTCCCCCTACATGGCCTTACTTTTTGCTTTTTGAGCCCAAAAATTAACTTAACTTAACTTACTTCCACCCACCTCATCTGTCATCCTCTCCACCAACACCACATAGCTCATCACAGCCCATAACACTGCTAACACCACATAGAAGGAAAATGGAAAAGCTGAAAATGGTTGTAATCCTACCGTTTTGCTTGTGTGTCTCTTTGGGCCATTAAGTAAAAGACTCTATTTGCATTGAATTAATAAAGGATCTTTTCGGTTTGAACGGCAGTTTTTTCTAGCTGTGTCATATGCAATTGTCACCCATAATTATGACCCTAGTATCGATCTATTGCATTTCAATCTATTTTAGGGTTAGGGTAAGGGGTGGGAAAAGGGTATCTTTTTTTCTTCACAAATGTAAATAAACCCAATCTGTTTCTTAAACGAGGGACATATTCATACGGCACAGAATGATGATGATAATGATGATCCCCATCATTGCCATTTTCCTCCTCCTCCTCCTCTGCCTCATTATCATCATCACCACTATAATGATCATTTTGTCATCATCCTCATCATTGTCATCGCCATCATCATTGCTGTCATCATCATCGTCATCATCATCATCATTATCATTAACATCGTCCCCATCATTGATGTGATGATAATGATGGTGATGATGACAACAATGTTGGTGATGACGGACGACGATGGAAATAATGGAAAAAGATGTTTCCGTGTGCAAAACATACTACGACACCTGTCACTGATGATAATGATGGTAATGATGATGATGATGATGTTCTACCCCCCCACCCCACTCCACCTCACCCTATTATCATTACTTTATAAGAGGGAGGATGAATTCACCTCCAGCCCTCCCCCCCCTCTGCACTCCGTTAGAAATCGATCGACTGATGAATCAATGAGCCAGAAAGTCACTTCACCTCCGCCGGAATCCTTTGGTCTGAGACTAAATCGCAAGTGACAGGTGTCGCTGTAAATATATTTTGCACATGGAAACATCTTTTTCCATTATTGCCAAACACTTTCCAACCACAACAACAATAACATCATCATCATCATCATCATCACCAGCACTGTCATCAATGCAACTCTCATCATCACCATCATCCTCCTCCTCCTCATTACAATCATCATTGCTTTCATTACCATCATCGCCATCATCATCATCCTTATCATCGCCATCATCCTCATCAGCATCATCAACATCATCATTGCTTTCATTATCATCACCCTCACCCTCATCCTCATCATCATCATCCTTGCCATCATCATCATCCTCATCATCGCCATCATCCTCATCATATTTCTCCTCCTCCCGCTCCTCATCATCCTCCTCATCATCATCGCCATCATCATCATCACCATCATCATCATCATTACAATCATCATCATCCTCATTACAATCATCATTGCTTTCATTATCACCATCATCATCATCCTCATCCTTATCCTCATCTTCATCATCATTGTGATTATCATTATCATTGTAGCCATCATCACCATTCTCATCCTCATCTTCATCAGCATCATCACGATTACCACTTTCATCATCATCATCACCACACTACTGTGTGTGTGTGTGCGGTGGGGTCACGTTTTTAAAAGGCAAAAAGTTACCATAGTGACTCAAAGACAAAGAGTTTCAAGCACTTAAGGGACTGACTTCAAGATCTAGGAGCTCGCTTCTTTATAGGGTCCAGTTTTTTTTTGGGGGGGGGATATGGGGGATGGGGGGGGGAGGGTTGTGGCTTCTGTATCTTAGTGTGACCCTGTGTTTGTCCCGTTGGTGCATTTTCATCACCACCACAATCCACTTCCCCTCCTCCTCATCCTCATCATCATCATCTCTAAAATCTCCATTACTACAACAATCACCGTCATCCTCATCATCTTCTTTGTTGTCTTTGTCACCATCTACATTCTCATTGCTGTCATCATCATCCTCTTCATTCTCCTCCTCGTTATCATCATTATAATCCTCATCATCATCGCGATCATTATCATCGTTGTTGTCATCGTTCTTCTCCCCCTCCTCTTCTTCTTCCTCTTCATCATCATCATCATCATCATCATTGTCACAAACACCATCCCCATCATTGCCATTCTCCTCCTCCTCCTCTTCCTCATCATCATCATTGTCATCATCACCACTATAATGATCATTTCGTCATCATCCTCATCATTGTCATCGCCATCATCATTGCTGTCATCATCATCGTCATCATCATCATCATTAACATTTGTCCCCATCATTCTCATTTTCCTCCTCCTCTTCCACATCATCATCATCATCATCACAGATGAACAGACAAACAGACAGACACAGAGAAAGACATGTTAATTTGGAACAAATTAACATGTCATGATGAAATGTCTCCCCCCGTCACCCACCCCCTCTTCTGACCGAACAGGCTCCCAGAGAAATTAAACTGTCTGACCCCCTTTTTTTTCTGTCTCTTTAATGTCTCTGTTCCCATTTTCATGTCCCTTTCACAGTACCCAACACACACCCCCTCTCTCTCACACACACACACACACATACACAGACAGGAATATATATACATATGCACACACACACACACACACAAGTATATTTATGCATATATATTTACATATACATATGTATATCTATCTATCTATATGTGTGTGTGTGTGTGTGTGTGTGTATGTGTGTATGTAGTATATATATATATATATATACATACATTTATATGTGTGTGTGTATGTATATATATATATGTGCGTGTGTGTATGTATATATATATATATATATATAATATATATTATATACCCACAATTGTTAAAGTACCATGCCATTAAAACTGCTGTCATCGATTAAGTCACACACATACTCACACACACTAAACACCTCTGCCACACACACACACACACTCCATCACACACATATATACCCCAATACACTTACCTCACATACAAGAATATATTCTCAGATACACACACATTCCTCGTACCCTATAGATACACCGGCACTTCCTACACCCTACACATGTCCATATATAGGCATATATATACACACAGGCATCAGCTTCAGTTAACGGCCCCTTTTGCATGTTTGCTTGGGTTTGGTGGAATCTGCTGAGGTAGGTTTTCTACAGCTGGATGTCCCTTCTGTCACCAACCCTTACTGGAAATGAACCGCATTGCTCTTGCGATGGTGACTTACAATTATCATATGATGTCAAAACAAGGGCACACACAAACACACACACCTACATATATATATATATAAACAGCTAAGATTCTACTCCCTGGAGAGAAGACGGGAGAGGTATGCAGTAATATATGTCTGGAAGATCCTGGAAGGAATTGTGCCAAATTTTGGCATTGTAAGCTACACCAATGCTAGAATGGGACGACACTGCATAGTGCCAAAGATCCCAGCAATGCCATCACGCTTCAGGACCAGCTTCTGCAGCAGCCTGGGTTTCAAGGGCCCACAGCTTTTTATATTCTCCCAAAGAGTCTGAAGAACTTGCACAAAGTAGATGTAGCGGTTTTTAAATCAAAGCTGGACATCTTCTGTCAGAGTCCAGATGAACCTACCTCACAGCAAGAGGTGCAAATGAGAGTAGCTGTATCAAACTCTATTCTTCACCAAGTGCCACATATTAGACGAGTTCGTCGTAATAACAGTGTAGCACAAAACGGCGGTGCATCAGCATGGCCGCAGCTTGAGCTGAAACTAGAAAAAAAAAATATATATATATATATATATATATATACGTATCTTTATTTAAAAGCAGCAGAAATTCAACAAAACCTGTTACTTGGAGTTTCACGTTCCCATTTGTCGAACAGTTTTGCTAGAATAGAACCGATTCTATTTTATCGGTTCTTTCACAAAAACTGTCCGACGAACGGGAACGTGAAACTCCGAGTAACAGGTTTTGTTGAATTCTGCTGCTTTTAAATAAAGCATATTACTCTACCCCTAGTATTTGAGTATATATATATATATATATATGTAAAAAGCACCATCCGATCGTGGCCGTCTGCCAGCCCCGTCTGGCACCTGTGCCGGTGGCATGTAAAAAGCACCCACTACACTCACGGAGTGGTTGGCATTAGGAAGGGCATCCAGCTGTAGAAACACTGCCAGATCAGACTGGAGCCTGGTGCAGCCTCCTGGCTTCCCAAACCCCAGTTGAACCGTCCAACCCCTGCTAGCATGGAAAGTGGACGTTAAATGATGATGATGATAAATATGTATATATAAAAAAGAGGCAAGCAACAGGTTGCTTAGCCACATACCGAAAAATTAGAAATAGCAGTCAAAGACTGTTTATTTCTATTTTCTACAAGTGGGACTCCACACACGACATATCCCTGTAATTCACATATGCAAACCAGAAGGAAGAAACAACTCGACCCCGGGACTTATTCTTTGTAAGCCCAGTACTTATTCTATCGGTCTCTTTTGCCGAACCGCTAAGTGACGGGGACATAAACACACCAGCATAGGTTGTCAAGCAATGCTAGGGGGACAAACACACACACGCATATATATAATATATATACTTCTTTCAGTTTCCGTCTACCAAATCACTCACAAGGCTTTGGTCAGCCCGGATTAATAGAAGACACTTGCCCAAGGTGCCACACAGTGGGACTGAACTCGGAACCATGTGGTGGTAAGCAAGCTACTTACCACACAGCCACTCCTGTGCCTATATATTGAACTTTTTTATAAAAGTTTCTACCGTTAATGGTTATATTTACATGCCGAAATCTACCCGTAAATAATTGTTGGTTTTTTTTAAAAACCATTAAAACTATTATTTGCTCTTGCTACATTCACCCATCTTTTATTGAAGCACTAGCAGTATCGCCCGGTGTTGCTCGGGTTTGTAAGGGAAATAACTATATAAGCATTTTTAGAGAGTTATAGCCAAAAAATAGTAAAAAAAATGCATTAAAAATGGAAAAAAAATGATGGTAAATTTTTTTTTAAATCGTTGACTCATCGTAGACATTTTTAGAGAGTTACTTCCCTTATATAATAGCGAAAAAATGCATTAAAATGGGAAAAAATGATGGTAAATTATTTTTTAAATCGTAGACTCATCGTAGACGCGCGCTAATAGCCAGACGGGCTCGATATGAATCACGACTATAAGATACCCGGTTTTGGTTAAACTGCACCGCAAAATGTGGGAGTAGTTAGGAATCTAAATCGTAGGAGACAGACACACGACTTCACTTTTATATATAAAGATTTGCTAGACAAAACTTCCCTCTCTGCTCTCACTTTCCTTTTCAAGTGATACTTTAAGAAATTGATGAGAGATTTACCAAAGAGGAAAGTGTTTGTCTCCAGTCCTTTCAGATGTGTCCACCAGACACATTCTTTCGCCATAGCCACAAGGATGATGAAAATGGCTTTTCCTTCCCATTTGAAGGAAGGAGGCGTGACAATATTGACAATAGATTCGGTTGATAGACCGACTTGACCCACACGTGACAGCAGTCATTCGACATAAGCCCACAGGTCGGAAATGGTTGGACACTGTACGAGTACATGCAGAATGGTTTGGTCACTCTGACGGCATCTCGGGCAGGTTGACCTGGTGTTTCTCGAGTCATGCCTGTAGAGCTTATCCGAACAGGTAGTGCTTCTCGATAGCACTGCCAGGCCAGGGATCTCTGGAAGGTTCCATAAGTTCTGGCCCAAAAGTCATACTGAACAGGCAGGTCAGGTATTCCTTGTCAGGTGTTCCTTGTCAATGCCCAGGTTCGCCCCGAGATCATCGTCGTACCTCCCCTCCACTAATCCCCTATAGAATGCTTTGGTTATGATGCAGTCGCTGAAGGTCAACACGGGACGGCAGAGTTACTTGAGAGCAACGCGACACTCACGGAGCCATTCACCTTTCCTCAGCCTCTTCTTGATCCACAACTGCAGCTCGCTCATGGAGATGAGCTGCAGGAAAGTGCATCGCACAAATGGCACCCACACCTGTCCACCATCGTCTACGTAGAGCCAGAAATATCGCTGTCTCAGCACATCTGCACATCATCAACCACAGCATGCCAGCCCTCCTTTTAGCAGGTGTTAGTTAGTTAGTTAATTTTTTGGCTCAAAAAGCAAAAAAGCAAGGCCATGTAGGGGGTCATGGAGTTATGTATAGGGTGGTGTTCATGTAAAGAGTTCAGGCCATTTCTAGTCAAGAGAGACTTTAAACCGAGCGGTCATCGGCATCTTCACTATCTCGTCCAGCAGCTTATTCCACAGATCCGCAACCCGGACGGAGAAAGCCCCTCTCCTTTGATTGAGATGAAATCGTCACAGATAGAGCTTTTCGGAGTGACCCCACAGCCAATGCTCTGGAGCAGGAGTGAAGAACAGCTCTTTCGAGAGGTTACACTTTCCGCTTATGATGTATGTAATGTGTGTATGTAATGTGTGTATGTTAAGTTAAGTTAAGTTAATTTTTTGGCTCAAAAAGCAAAAAGCAAGGCCATGTAGGGGGACATGGAGTTATGTACAGGGTGGTGTTCATGTAAAGAGTTCAGGCCACTTGTGGTCAAGAGAGACTTTGAACCGAGCGGTCGTCAGCATCTTCACTATCTCGTCCGGCAGCTTATTCCACGAATCCGCAACCCGGACGGAGAAAGCCCCTCTGTTGGCAGCAAACAGATCGCCTGACCATCGGAACACTTTCTTTCCACAAGAAGTGGAAGAGGATGTGTTCCAGTTTGGTGATGGTAGGGTCAGGACAAAGCATGGGGGTCAGGCAGTAGTAGATGATGGATGCATCTGCCATCTCTTCCCGACCTTTTAGGGATAGCTTCCTCTTGGCACATTGCCAGGAGACAGTGGCTACCCACTCGTTATCCAGTTCTTCTATGTTTGGAGGTCCAGACTGTCGGTCCAGCACCCCACTATGATAGGAGCTGGGGCGTAGAGGGACTTGCTTAAGAGACCAATTTCAGTTACATGCATAGCTGACAGTGATCTTATGCATGATAGGAGCTGGGACGTAGAGGGACTTGCTCAAGAGATCAATTTCAGTTACAGGCATAGCTGACAGTGATCTTACGCATGATAGGAGCTGGGACATGGAGGGACTTGCTCAAGAGAACAATTTCAGTTACTTCCATAGCTGACAGTGATCTTACGCATGATAGGAGCTGGGACATAGAGGGACTTGCTCAAGAGACCAATTTCAGTTACTGGCATAGCTGACAGTTATCTTATGCATGATAGGAGCTGGGACGTAGAGGGACTTGCTCAAGAGACCAATTTCAGTTACAGGCATAGCTGACAGTTATCTTATGCATGATAGGAGCTGGGACGTAGAGGGACTTGCTCAAGAGACCAATTTCAGTTACTGGCATAGCTGACAGTTATCTTATGCATGATAGGAGCTGGGACGTAGAGGGACTTGCTCAAGAGACCAATTTCAGTTACAGGCATAGCTGACAGTTATCTTATGCATGATAGGAGCTGGGACGTAGAGGGACTTGCTCAAGAGACCAATTTCAGTTACAGGCATAGCTGACAGTGATCTTACGCATGATAGGAGCTGGGATGTGGAGGGACTTGCTCAAGAGACCAATTACAGTTACATGCATAGCTAACTGTAATGGTATGTATAATAGGAGCCTGGACAGAGAAGAATTTCAGTTACTTGCATAGCTGACAGTTTTGGTATGCATGATAGGAGCTGGGACGTGGAGGGACTTGCTCAAGAGACCAATTTCAGTTACTTGCATAGCTGACAGTTTTGGTATGCATGATAGGAGCTGGGACGTGGAGGGACTTGCTCAAGAGAAGAATTTCAGTTACATGCATAGCTGACCGTAATGGTATGTATAATAGGAGCTGGGACATGGAAAGACTTGCTCAAGAGACCGATTTCAGTTACATGCATAGCTGACAGTGATCTTACGCATGATAGGAGCTGGGAAGTAGAGGGACTTGCTCAAGAGAATAATTTCAGTTACATGCATAGCTGACTGTAATGGTATGTATAATAGGAGCTGGGACATGGAGGGACTTGCTCAAGAGAAGAATTTCTGTTACTTGCATAGTTGACAGTGATGGTATGCATGATAGGAGCTGGGAAGTGGAGGGACTTGCTCAAGAGACCAATTTCACATACATGCATAGCTGACTGTAATGGTATGTATAATAGGAGCTGGGACATGGAGGGACTTGCTCAAGAGAAGAATTTCTGTTACTTGCATAGTTGACAGTGATGGTATGCATGATAGGAGCTGGGAAGTGGAGGGACTTGCTCAAGAGACCAATTTCACATACATGCATAGCTGACTGTAATGGTATGTATAATAGGAGCTGGGACATGGAGGGACTTGCTCAAGAGAAGAATTTCTGTTACTTGCATAGTTGACAGTGATGGTATGCATGATAGGAGCTGGGACGTAGAGGGACTTGCTCAAGAGACCAATTTCACATACATGCATAGCTGACAGTGATCTTACGCATGATAGGAGCTGGGATGGGGAGGGACTTGCTCAAGAGAAGAATTTCAGTTACATGCATAGCTGACAGTGATCTTACGCATGATAGGAGCTGGGAAGTGGAGGGACTTGCTCAAGAGAAGAATTTCTGTTACTTGCATAGTTGACAGTGATGGTATGCATGATAGGATGTGGGATGTGGAGGAACTTGCTGAAGAATTTCAGTTATTTGCATCATAGTTGACATTGACAGATGGTGATAATTTGGTTGAAGTTTGGTCTGAAGGTGGGTGAGAAACCGGGGTGGGGGGAAAGATACTTGGTATGTCTCTACGTTAAGGAAGTGTGTTGAGCAATGCTGGAGAAAGTAACTGATGTGGAGAGCTGAGGTTTGCAAAAAAATTTGGTTTCTGCACTGGAAACGCCAGTTCGTTCGGGATGCGTCTGAGCACTATGGAATGTCGTTAGCATTCGGTGTCAGTAAGGACGAAGACTTTTGAAGAGGTGAGGGGGGGGGCGACGAGATAAAGTGTGAAACATGAGGAAGGAGATATTGCTGAAGTGTTGTTTGGTAGTTGAAAGTATTTTTGGGAGTGGGAAAAAGGATCGGATGTGCTTAGACGAAAGGATCAGGAGATATTTGGGGCCAGCATTAACTGGAAGTTTTTTTTTTTTTTTTTTTGCTGATGTCAAAGTTTGAGAGGTTCATAAAGTTGTTGGCGGTGGTGGGGGAGGGAAGAACTGAGTGTGTTTGGAGGGGGGGGTGAGTGTGACAGAGGATGAGTGGGACTGGGTGTGAGTGTGGTTGGGTGAGAGTAGGGTTGGAGTGCGAGTGACTTTTATTTACAACTATCATGTAATGTGAAGAGACGAAAATACACACATAAAATATATATATCATCCTCCTCCTCCTCCTCATCATCATAGTTTAACGTCTGCTTTCCATGCTGGCATGGGTTGGACGATTTTGACTGAGGACTGGCGAACCAGATGGGTGCACCAGGCTCCAATCTTGATCTGGCAGAGTTTCTACAGCTGGATGGCCTTCCTAATGCCAAGCACTCTGAGAGTGTAGTGGGTGCTTCTTACATGCCACCGGCACGAGGGCCAGTCAGGCGGTACTGGCAACGACCTCGCTCAAATCCTTTTTTTTTTTTTTACATGTCACTTGCACAGTGGCACAAGTGCCAGTGAGGCGATGCTGGTAACGATCATGCTCGAATGGGGCTCAGTCTACCAAATCCAATCATAATGGATTGGTTGGCCTGAAACTATAACAGAAAGCACTTGCCGAAGGCACCACACGCTGGGATGGAACCCTGGACCCTGTGATTGGGAAGTAACCTTAACCTCATAGCTACATGCATACAAACAAGCCACACTAATACACAACCACACACACACATATATATATATATATCTTTCTTTCTTTTCTTTTACTTGTTTCAGTCATTTGACTGCGGCCATGCTGGAGCACCGCCTTTAATCGAGCAACTCGACCCCGGGACTTATTCTTTGTAAGCCCAGTACTTATTCTATCGGTCTCTTTTTGCCGAACTGCTAAGTGACGGGGACGTAAACACACCAGCATCGGTTGTCAAGCAATGCTAGGGGAACAAACACAGACACAAAAACACACACACATACATATATATACATATATACGACAGGCTTCTTTCAGTTTCTGTCTACCAAATCCACTCACAAGGCATTGGTCGGCCCGGGCCTATAGCAGAAGACACTTGCCCAAGATGCCACGCAGTGGGACTGAACCGGGAACCATGTGGTTGGTTAGCAAGCTACTTACCACACAGCCACTCCTGCGCCCATATATATATATATATATATGAGTGAGGTGGGCTAAAAAGTTCCTGGCTTTAAGGGTATCACGAAAGGCCTGGGTGGAGGCCCAACCTTCCGACTTCTTTTGCAGGGCTTAGAAAAACTGAAGGACTGCTGCAATAAGTGTGTGAATCTGAGAAGGGGAATATGATGAATAAAATCGTAATTAACTGATTCTCCTGTATTTTCTTTTACCCAAAACCAGGAACTTTCCAGCATCCCCTCATATAGGTTCAGACATGGCTGTGAAGTTAGGAAGCTCACTTAAAAATTATATGGTCCCAGGTTCAGTCCCACTGTGTGGTACCTTGGGTAAATGCCGTTAAATATAGACTCAGGCTAACCAAGCCTTGTGACTGAATTTAGTTGAAGGAAGCCATGTGGAACCCCTCCACATATAATAATAATAATAATATAATAATAATAATAATAATAATAATAATTATGAAATTATTGTATACAGTGCTCAGGTGCACCACAACTTGTCAGAAAGTGCATATAAAGTACATGCAGTAATGTAGAAATGTCTGGAAAGCGAACAGTGTATGAGTCAGATACATGCTTGTGTGTGTATGGAGGGGAGAAAAATCAGGTGTAGTGTTGGCAAATCTCAGGAAGCATGGAAGTTTTGAAGGATGCAGTGCTCCAACAACTAACAACTGATGCTGGCAGTTTGTTCCATGCTTCAGCAACTCTCAGTGTGAAAAAATGTTTACTAAAGTCATGGGAGCTGTGCTGTTTTCTGACTTTGAAAACATGTCCACGGGTGTTAGACGGGTGGAGTTCGAAAAGGTGCTCAGAGTAATTGTTTGTAAGATGGTTAATAATTTTATGGGTGTCTGCCAAGTCAGCTGCCAGACGTCGGAGTTTCAATGTGTCCATGCCCAGGGAAGTAAGGCGTTCAGGATATGGCAAATGCCTGATGGAGGGTATTCCCTTGGTTGTCAGATACATGCTTGTGTGTGTATGGAGGGGAGAGAAATCAGGTTGTAGTGTTGGCGAATCTCATGGAAGCTGATTTTTTGAAGTGCAGTGCTCAACAACTAACAACTGATGCTGGCAGTTTGTTCCATGCTTCAGCAACTCTCAGCGTGAAAAAATGTTCCTAAAGTCATGGGAGCTGTGCTGTTTTCTGACTTTGTAAATATGTCCACGGGTGTTAGACGGGTGGAGTTTGAAAAGGTGCTCAGAGTTATTGTTTGTAAGATGGTTAATAATTTTATGGGTGTCTGCCAAATCAGCTGCCAGACGTCGGAGTTTCAATGTGTCCATGCCCAGGGAAGTAAGGCGTTCAGGATATGGCAAATGCCTGATGGACGGTATTCCCTTGGTTGTCAGATACATGCTTGTGTGTGTATGGAGGGAAGAAAATCAGGTGTAGTGTTGGTGAATCTCAGGAAGCATGGAAGTTTTGAAGGATGCAGTGCTCCGACAACTAACAACTGATGCCGGCAGTTCCATGCTTCAGCAACTCTCAGCGTGAAAAAATGTTCCTAAAGTCATGGGAGCTGTGCTGTTTTCTGACTTTGTAAATATGTCCACGGGTGTTAGATGGGTGGAGTTCGAAAAGGTGCTCAGAGTAATTGTTTGTAAGATGGTTAATAATTTTATGGGTGTCTGCCAAGTCAGCTGCCAGACGTCGGAGTTTCAATGTATCCATGCCCAGGGAAGTAAGGCATTCAAAATCAGGCAAATGCCTGATGGAGGGCATATGTGTGCAGGTGAAAGTCTTGCTACATGGTAAGAAGTCTGCTTCCCAACCACATGGTTCCAGGTTCAGTCTCACTGCGTGGCACCTTGAGCAAGCATATCCTACTATAACCTCAAACCTACCAAAGCCTTGTGAGTAGATCTGGTAGACGGAAACTGGAAGAAGCCCATCGTATGTGTGTGAGTGTGTGTGTGTGTCTTTGTATCTGTGTATGATCCCCATCGCTGCTTGACAACCGGTGTTGGTGTGTTTATTTTCTCTGTAACTTAGTGGTTTCGAAAGGAGAGCCTGGTGGAATAAGTACTGTATTTAACAAGAACAAATGAGTCCTGGGGTTGTTTTGTTCAACTAAGAAGTTTTCAAGGCTGTGCTCCAGCATGGCAGGGGTCTAATGAATATAACAAGTAAACGATAAGATGTGTGTGTATGAGTTTGTGTGTATCAGTATGTTTGCGTATGTGTGTGTGTGTGAGTCTGTTTGTGTATATGTGTGTATGTATTAGTAAATGTCTGTGCATGTGTGTGTATGTGTGTGTATGAGTATGTGCTTGTGGGTGTGTGTGTTTGTGTATATGCGTGTATGTGTGTGTATCAGTATGTGTTTGCGTATGTGTGTGTGTGTGAGTCTGTTTGTGTATATGTGTTTATGTATTAGTAAATGTGTGTGTGTGTATGTGTGTGTGTGTTTGTCCTCCATCACCGTTCAACATTTGGTTTTGACTTATGTCCCCATAACTTAGCAGTTTAGCAAAAGGGACTGACAGAATAAGTACCAGGCATTAAAAAATAAGTACCAGATCGATTTATTTATTTAAACCGCCCCTAGGCAGTGCCCCAGCATGGCCACATTCCAATGAGTGAAGCAAGTACAAGGAAAAGACATGAATTAACACAAGCACACACACACACACACACACACATAGGTGCAGGAGTGGCCGTGAGGTTAGTAGATTGCTTACCAACCACATGGTTCCAGGTTCAGTCCCACTGTGTGGCACTTTGGGCAAATATCATCTACTTTAGCCTCGAGCCGTTGAAAGCTTTGTGAGTGGATTTGGTAGGCGGAAACTGAAAGAAGCCTGTCGTATATATATATATATATATATGAATATGTTTGTGTGTCTGTGTTTGTCCCCCACTCCATTGCTTGGCAACTGATGTTGGTGTGTTTATGTCCCCGTAACTTAGTGGTTCGGCAAAAGAGACGGATAGAATAAGTACTAGGCTGAGAAATAATAAGTCCTGGGGTCGATTTGTTTGACTAAAAGCAGTGCTCCAGCATGGCCGCAGTCAAACGACTGAGACGAATAGAAGACTAAAAGAGAACTGTACACACACACACACACACACACAAAGAAGCTGCTGTCCACATGCATTCACGCACAGACACAAACACACACACACACATTCACAAAGAGGTTGCCATCTATAAGAATCCACACACATATACATACACACACACACACACAAAACTACCATATGCAGGCATTCGCACACACATACACACACACACACACACAAACAGAAGCTGCCATCTACAGGCATTCACAAACACACATGCACACACACACACGTGCACACACGCATACATACATATACACAAACATTCACACATACACAAAGGTCAAATCTTTGACTCAACTTGTTTTGTTATTTAACCACACACACACACACACACACACACAAACACACACACACACACACAAGTCTAGCTACACAGTCAGCCTTTTCTCATTTGTCACCATTCTCTCTCTCTCTCTCTCTCTCTCTCTCTCTCTTATATATATATATATATATATACACATATATGTACACACACATATAGCCCAACCATACAGACATGGAACTACAAGCACACATGCATACACATACAAAATCAATTAGTATACACATATATACATACACAAATAGATATATATATATATAATATACACACACACATACACATACACACACCACACATATATATATATACACACACATATATATATACATACAACACACCTATATATATATATATACATACAATATATATACATACATATATATATATATATATATCTATATATATACACATATATATATACACATATATATATATATATATATATATATATATATACACATATAATTATACACATATATAATATATAATATATATATATAATATATATATATACATATACACACACACCACACATATATATATATATAGAGAGAGAGAGAACGTCAACAATACACAAACACATACACAAATACCTACCCAAAAACACATAGACACATACATACATAAACAGGCAGTCAGCAGCAAACACACAAACACACGTTCTCTGCCCAACCCCAACAAAATACACACATATACAGACAGTCAGCAATGCAAGCATAAGCACACACACATATATATATATATATACAGGAACTCAAACATACATACATACACACACAGACAGGACAAGTCAATTTTATTCCATCCCGTTTCAGTGTAGAGAGAGACCTCCTCCGTGAAAGAACAATGTCAGCATTAAATGGAAAATGGTTGTTGGATAGAATTGAAAATGGTGACGAATTCTTGCAGAAACTCCGTAAGTTCCTGAAAATTCTTTTACTATATTTCTGTTAAAATCCACCGTCGTTGTTTCAATTAATTTTTAAAATAACAAAGAATTTAGTAACATTAATTTTGGTATAATTAAGCCAGTGTGTGGAATTTGAAATTACATGGAATTTTATGAAGGATTTTAATTTTAATCATTTTAAACCCTTTTCTTACCATATCCCTGTTGAAGCACAATGTCTTTGTTTCAAATGATTTTTAAAAATAATAAGGAATCTAGTAAAATAATTTTATCATTACAAAGATGGTGTTTGGAACTTAAAATTACATGGAATTTTACTGGAAAATTTTCATTTAGATTCATTTAACCCTTTTGTTACTATATTTCCCTTATTTTAATTAATATCAAATATCAATTAAAATGCCCTCATTTTAATTAATATGGAAGTAATGAAGATTTTAGTAAAATAATTTGGTCCTTAGCATAAAATTTTGATGCCTTTATAAAGCAGGTGTTTGAACATAACATGAAATTCTCATGGGAAGTTTTAGTTCAGACCATTTAAACCCTTTTGTTAAAGGATTTCAGTTGAAATACTCTTTTACTTGTTTCAGTCATTTGACTGTGGCCATGCTGGAGCACCGCCTTTAGTTGAGCACATCAACCTCAGGACTTATTCTTTGTAAGCCTAGTACTTATTATATCGGTCTCTTTTCCTAACTGCTAAGTTACAGGGACATAAACACACCAGCATCGGTCGTCAAGCGATGTTGGAGGGACAAACACAGACACACAAGCAGATACACACACATACATATATATATATATATATATATATATGTTTAGAGATAAATTACCATTAAATTTTGAAGGACGCTTTTAAATTTACTCCCGTTAACCTTAGCAGATTTCTACAAAAATACACTGTCTTTGTTTAAATTTATTTTCAAAATAATGAAGAATGTGTTAAAATAATTTTGTCATTATTAAACTGGTTCTCGGAACATAAAACATGAACATTTTTAACTTAGATCACTTTAACCCTTTTGTTACCATATTTTTGTAACTTACAAGAAAAGAAAAGGAGAAAGCTGCCTTGACCAAGTAGGGGATGCATTTGAGAGGGGGAGGTGGCATTATGCTAGGTGTTGAGAGGCTAATGCATGAAGAAGGGACAGGCATAGGTGTCTCACTACAAAGGAGATATACAGCTACCCCGGAAAGAGTCCAGAAGCTGGCTACCCGCATGGTTCTTGGTCTCAAGAATTTGTCTTATGAAGAAAGGCTGAAGACGCTCGACCTTTATTCTCTAGAAAAACGACGACGCCGTGGTGATCTCATTCTTGCTCACAACATCATAAGCGGAAAGTGTAACCTCTCGAAAGAGCTGTTTTTCACTCCTGCTCCAGAGCGTCGGCTGCGGGGTTACTCCGAAAAGCTCTATCTGCGACGATTTCATCTCAATCGAAGGAGAGGGGCTTTCTCCGTCCGGGTTGCGGATCCGTGGAATAAGCTGCCGGACGAGATGGTGAAGATGCCAACGACCGCTCGGTTCAAAGTCTCCCTTGACCACAAGTGGCCTGAACTCTTTACATGAACACCACCCTGTACATAACTCCATGTCCCCCTACATGGCCTTGCTTTTTGCTTTTTGAGCCAAAATATTAACTAACTAACTAAAAGGGTGGGTGGGAACAGATGGGAAGAAGATAAACAGGGTATTGATGGGATGCCAGAGCAAACACTCAGGGTACAAGCAGCACTGGCTTAACCATTAAGCAAAATAAGCACATGTTTAGGGCATCAAGGGAAGGAGGGAGGGGGCACCACAGAAATGGTAGATGGTTTACGGCACAAAAGAAATCACTTTAAACTTGCTAAAATGATATTTGGGATGCCTTTATCTCTAAGTATACTCTTACTCTTTTACTTGTTTCAGTCATTTGACTGAGGCCATGCTGGAGCACCACCTTTAATCGAGCAACTCGACCCCGGAACTTATTCTTTTTTTTTTTTTAAGCCCAGTACTTATTCTATCGGTCTCTTTTGCCGAACCGCTAAGTGATGGGGACGTAAACACACCGGCATCGGTTGTCAAGCAATGCTAGGGGGACAAACACAGACACACAAACATACATACATATGCACACATATATATATACATATATACGATGGGCTTTTCTCAGTTTCCGTCTACCAAATCCACTCACAAGGCTTTGGTCAGCCCAAGGCTATAGTAGAAGACACTTGCCAAGGTGCTATGCAGTAGGACTGAACCCTGAACCATGTGGTTGGTAAGCAAGCTACTTACCACACAGCCACTCCTGCGCCTATTACTGTTTTGTTTCATTTTGAAAAATAAAAATTTATTTCATGGGTTGTTATTTGTTTCTATTTTGAATTACATAATCTCTTATGGGGGCACCAAAACCTTTTGAGGGCTTAGGGCCTTGATGTGTCAGGGTACAAGTAGGTGAATATAAGAGAGGATACGGGTAATGGATTAGAGGGAGGGAGAGGAGAAATTTCATAAGTGTGAGTGAGTGTGGGAAGAAAGTGGGTGGGAAGAAAGAGGTGAGTATAGTGAGTGATGAACATGGGTGGAATTGTGGCTGATAGGAAATACCAGTTTGGTGAGTGGGTACGGTGAGAGGGACTCAAGTGGGTCAGGAAGGAAATAGTTGACAAGCAGAAAGCTGTGGATAGATCAGAAGGTAAAGAGACTGTTGTGCAATGTGTAAGAGTAAGAGGAATGTACAGTGACAGAGATGGAGGTGAGAGGTATTGAAGGGTGGCTATAGCGAGCTGGCGGAATCGTTAGCACACCGGGCGAAATGCGTAGCCGTATTTCATCTGCCGTTGCGTTCTGAGTTCAAATTCCGCCGAGGTTGACTTTGCCTTTCATCCTTTCGGGGTCGATAAATAAAAGTACCAGTTACGCACTGGGGTCGATGTAATCGACTTAATCCCTTTGTCTGTCCTTGTTTGTCCCCTCTGTGTTTAGCCCCTTGTGGGTAGTAAGAAATAGGTATTTCATCTGTTGTTACGTTCTGAGTTCAAATTCCGCCGAGGTCGACTTTGCTTTCATCCTTTCGGGGTCGATAAATTAAGTACCAGTTACACACTGGGTCGATGTAATCAACTTAATCCCTTTGTCTGTCCTTGTTTGTCCCCTCTGTGTTAGCCCCGTGGGTAGTAAAGAAATAGGTATTTTGTCTGTTGTTACGTTCTGAGTTCAAATTCGCCGAGGTCGACTTTGCCTTTCATCCTTTCAGGGTTTATAAATTAAGTACCAGTTACGCACTGGGGTCGATGTAATCGACTTAATCCCTTTGTCTGTCCTTGTTGTCCCCTCTGTGTTTAGCCCCTTGTGGGTAGTAAAGAAATAGGTATTTCGTCTGTTGTTACGTCTGAGTTCAAATTCGCCGAGGTCGACATTGCCTTTCATCTTTCGGGGTCGATAAATTAAGTACCAGTTACACACTGGGATCGATGTAATCGACTTAATCCCTTTGTCTGTCCTTGTTTGTCCCCTCTGTGTTTAGCCCCTTGTGGGTAGTAAAGAAATAAGTATTTCGTCTGTTGTTACGTTCTGAGTTCAAATTCCGCGAGGTCGACTTTGCCTTTCATCCTTTCGGGGTCGATAAATTAAGTACCAGTTACACACTGGGATCGATGTAATCGACTTAATCCCTTTGTCTGTCCTTGTTTGTCCCCTCTGTGTTTAGCCCCTTGTGGGTAGTAAAGAAATAGGTATTTCGTCTGTTGTTACGTTCTGAGTTCAAATTCCGCCGAGGTCGACTTTGCCTTTCATCCTTTCGGGGTTGATAAATTAAGTACCAGTTACGCACTGGGGTCGATGTAATCGACTCAATCCTTTGTCTGTCCTTGTTTGTCCCCTCTGTGTTTAGCCCCTTGTGGGTAGTAAAGAAATAGGTATTTTGTCTGTCTTTATGTTCTGAGTTCAAATTCTGCCGAGGTCGACTTTGCCTTCATTCCTTTCGGGGTCGATAAATTAAGTACCAGTTACGCACTGGGGTCGATGTAATCGACTTAATCCCTTTGTCTGTCCTTGTTGTCCCCTCTGTGTTTAGCCCTGTGGGTAGTAAAGAAATAGGTATTTTGTCTGTCTTACGTTCTGAGTTCAAATTTCACCGAGGTTGACTTTGCCTTTCATCCTTTCGGGGTCGACAAATTAAGTACCAGTTACGCACTGGGGTCGATGTAATCGACTCAATCCCTTTGTCTGTCCTTGTTTGTCCACTCTGTGTTTAGCCCCTTGTGGGTAGTAAAGAAATAGGTATTCCGTCTGTTGTTACGTTCTGAGTTTAAACTTCACCGAGGTCGACTTTGCCTTTCATCCTTTCAGGGTCGATAAATTAAGTACCAATTACGCACTGGGTTCGATGTAATCGACTTAATCCCTTTGTCTGTCCCCTCTGCTGTCTCACTAGGAAGATGGCATCTGTGGTACCCTTCCCAGGCACAAAACCCAACTTCATCTCATCTGGTTTAATTCTATTCCCAATCAATTGAGCTCTAACCTTCTCAGTAACTTTCATGACCTGGTCCAGCAGTTTAATGCCTCTGTAGTTGTTTCTCTCTAAGGCGTCACCTTCACCCTTGTAGCAGCTGACTATAATACTACTACACCAGTCATTGGGGATGATACCTTCCTGAATAACCTGATTAACTATATGGATCACTAAGCTGTAACCTACACCACCGGAAATTTTAATCATCTCAGCAATAATTCCTGATGGCCAGGAGCTTTCCCTGTCTTCATGTCCTTAATTGCCTTATTTATATATAAATTTTTTCTGTGTATCTTTTTGTCGAAGAGCATAGGCTCGAAACGTAAAAGACTTTTTCTATTCTTGAGTGCTATACTAATACATTTGTTTGTTTGTACTCCACCTGCCTTCGTCTTTTGTTTATTTTTGTAAACTTTCCCTTTATATATATATATATATTGTTTTCGTTTGTGTGTGTGTTCTTTTATTGTTTTATTGGTTTCAGTCATTTGACTGCGGCCATGCTGCAGCACTGCCTTTAGTTGAGCAAATCGACCCCAGGACCTGTACTCTGTAAGCCTAGTACTTATTCTATTGGGGTCTTTTGCCGAACTGCTAAGTTATGGGGATGTAAATACACCAACATCGGTTGTCAAGCTATGTTGGGGAGACAAACACAGACACTAACATCTACACATACATAAATACATACATATATATATACATATATGGCAGGCTTCTTTCAGTTTCCGTCTACCAAATCCACTCACAAGGCTTTGGTCAGCCCAAGGCTATAGTAGGAGACACTTGCCTGAGGTGACACACAATGAGACTGAACCCAGAACCATGTGGTTGGTAAACAAGCTACTTACTACACAGCCACTCATGCGCCTGTATATATATATATATATATATATTATATATATATATATATATATATATATATATATCATCATCATTTAGCATCCGATTTCCATGCTAGCATGGGTTGGACGGTTCAACTGGGGTCTGGGAAGCCAGAAGGCTGCACCAGGCCCAGTCTGATCTGGCAATGTTTCTATGGCTGGATGCCCTTCCTAACGCCAACCACTCTGTGAGTGTAGTGGGTGCTTTTTACGTGCCACCAGCATGGGGGCCAGGTGAGGCTGGCAATGGCCACGATTGGACAGTGCTTTTTACGTGCCACCGGCACGGAGGCCCGTCGGGTCGGCGCTGGCAATGGCCATGATCGGATGGTTCGCTTACGTGCCACCGGCACTGGTATCACAGCTACAATTTATATATATATATAGTTATATTCTGTTAAGAGCACAGTAGAAGCTCACCCACCTTCAAATTTCACCCTGTGTTATCCAGTAGTTGTAGCAGTAAACGTACTTCTAAATTTGCGTTTGAGTTTCTGTTGAGTGTGAATAGATAACTGAAAAGTTGGAGTCAACAAGATTTTAACTTAGATCACTTTAACCCTTTCGTTACCAAGAATCTAGTAAAATAACTTAGTTATAATTAAAGCTAGTGTTGAGATGCTCTGTGTTTCTTTCAATTAATTTTAAATATAACAAAGAATTTAGTAAAATAACTTAGTTATCATTCAGCTAATGTTAGGAACATAAATTGTGACTAAGGTTTGGTGGAAGATTTTAATTCAAAACTTATGAAAACAAGACATTTGTACTACAGAACCAGGTTTGGTATTGAAAGGGTTAAAAATATCATGGTGTCTTTAACCCTTTTGTTACCATATTTCTGTTGAGATGCTCTGTGTTTCTTTCAATTAATTTTAAATATAAAAAAGAATTTAGTAAAATAACTTAGTTATCATTCAGCTAGTGTTAGGAACATAAATTGTGACTAAGTTCAGAATTTTTGAAAACAAGACATTTGTACTACAGAGCCGGTTTCAGCCAGGTTGGTAATGAAAGGGTTAAACCAGCGATATCTGCCCATAATATTTTCCCTTTTTTTATGTTCAAACTGGTGAGATCTGGTCTCTCAGCAATCCAATAATATCATTCTAAAAATTAAGTTACCTCATCAAAATCTCAAAAGCTACAAGATAAAGCAGATTAATTAAAAATAACGAGAATGAATAAGTTTTACATTTGATGGAATTATGTGAATTACCTGACCCTGCATGGCGGTGCTCCAGTGTGGTCGTAGTTCAGTGATTGAAACATGTAAAAAAAATGGATGATGTTAGAGTGTTTTTCTCTTCTTCTTTGTTAGAAATCCCAGAAGAGGACAAGCAGAAAGCGAAAGTGTTTCTGGACCCAGCAAATGAAATAACTCAGGAAATTGAAATCAATGGACAAAACCTGACCATCAACATCAGTGCCAAAAACGGCTGGTCTGAGGAAGACAGAGCGACGTTTGGGCATCCTGTGGAACAAAGCCATTTTGGAAGGGAATTTACGGTAAATACTCTTTTACTTGTTTCAGTCATTTGACTGCGGCCATGCTGGAGCACCGCCTTTAGTCAAGCAACTCGACCCCGGGACTTATTCTTTGTAAGCCCAGTACTTATTCTATCGGTCTCTTTTGCTGAACCGCTAAGTGATGGGGACATAAACACACCAGCATCGGTTGTCAATCAATGCTTGGGGGAAAAACACAGACACACAAACACACATATATATAAATATATACGACGGGCTTCTTTCAGTTTCCATCTACCAAATCCACACACAAGGCTTTGGTCGGCCCGAGGCTATAGTGGAAGACACTTGCCCAAGATACCACGCAGTGGGACTGAACCCGGAACCATGTGGTTGGTAAGCAAGCTACTTACCACACACCCACTCCTGCACCTAATACACACAAACATAAAACATCACCTTCATTTAACCCTTTGGTATTCAGGTTATTCTATCAAATATAATCCTTATTTAGTAACATTCATCATTATAGCCGCAGGAGTGGCTGTGTGGTAAGTAGCTTGCTTTCCAACCACATGGTTCTGGGTTCAGTCCCACTGTGTGGCACCTTGGGCAAGTGTCTTCTACTATAGTCTAGGGCCGACCAACTCTTGTGAGTGGATTTGGTAGACAGAAACTGAAAGAAGCCCGTCGTATATATGTATGTATATATATATATATAGGCGTAAGAGTGGCTGTGTTGTAAGTAGCTTGTTTACCAACCACATGGTTCCGGGTTCAGTCCCACTGTGTGGCACCTTGGGTAAGTGTCTTCTACTATAGCCTCGGGCCGACCAAAGTCTTGAGAGTAGATTTGGTAGACGGAAACTGAAAGAAGGCAAAGTTTGAAGGGAATAGAAGTAATTACTTATTGATTTCTGGATAGAGGCAAATAGGAAATAAAACTTACTGACCAAAGACAACAAGCAAATCTGTGCTATTGAGCAGAATATTTGCTATAATGATATTTCTGCTTCAGCAACTCAGTACTGAATCTATCTGAAATGTAATGGGAAATAGGCCAGTTTTAAAACATTGATGTCCAGGTGACAAAAGTAAAGTGTGAAGGGAATAGTAGTCATTTCCTTTGATTTCTAGACAGAAGCAAATAGGAAATAACACTTATTGGCCAAGGACAACAAACAGATCTTTGGTATTGGGTAGAATATTTGCTATAATGATATTTCTGCTTCAATAGTTCATTGGTGAATCTGTATGAAATGTAATGGAAAATAGGCCAGTTTTAAAACATTGATGTCCAGGTGACAAAAACAAAGTGTGAAGGGAATAGTAGTCATTTCCTTTGATTTCTAGACAGAAGCAAATAGGAAACAACACTTATTGGCCAAGGACAAATAAAAAAATAATTAAAATTTTGTTAAATAGCGTTGTTATTCACTGTGTGAGGATTATAAAATACTTTCTTGTAATTGGGGGAAGTGCTCCATTTATAATTAACGGACTGATGTATAACAAATCTTCCTTTGGTTACTTGGGTATTATGTTAGCCAGGCCCCTGCACGAAGGGCTGATGGGGTAATTGCTTGGATTACATTTATTTCCTTTAGTTATTAAGTATATGAGTGTATTTGTCTTTGTGCTGTTTCCAAATGTTGTCTTGTGATTGTTTATTGAATTCAGGCATTGTACAAGCTGGTAGGGGACACCATTGAGGAGCATCAGAAAGGCATGTTTGAGGCTAACATAACTAGGAAGGTTGAGAAAAGTGGAGAGCTTGTAATGGTAAGTACAAGGTACACGTAGACATGTATGGTCAGCTGTGCTTCTGTGTGTGTGTCTTAGTGATCATATGCATGCGTCTGTGCATCTGTGTGTGCTTGTTTGTTAGCATGTGTGTGTGTGTGTTAGCATGTGTGTGTGTGTTGGCATTTGTGTGTGCTTGTTTGTTAGCGTGTGTGTGTTGACATGTGTGTGTGTGTTAGCATGTGTGTGTGTGTTGGCATGTGTGTGTGTGTTGGCATGTGTGTGTGTGTGTTGGCATGTGTGTGTGTGTGTTGGCATGTGTGTGTGTGTGTGTTGGCATGTGTGTGTGTGTGTTAGCGTGTGTGTGTGTGTTGGAATGTGTGTATGTTATTCTCTGCGAGTGTGTGTGCTTGTTTGTTAGCATGTGTGTGTGTGTTGGCATGTGTGTGTGTTATTCTCCGTGTGTGCTTGTTTATTAGCGTGTGTGTGTGTGTGTGTGTGTGTTAGCATGTGTGTGTTGGCATGTGTGTGTTTGTTAGCATGTGTGTGTGTGTTATTCTCTGTGTGTGCTTGTTTATTAGCGTGTGTGCGTGTGTGTTGGCATGTGTGTGTGTTATTCTCTGCGAGTGTGTGCTTGTTTGTTAACGTGTGTGTGTGCGTGTTGGCATCTGTGTGTGTTAGCATGTGTGTGTGTGTTAGCATGTGTGTGTGTGTGTTAGCATGTGTGTGTGTGTTAGCATGTGTGTGTGTATTAGCATGTGTGTGTGTGTGTTATTCTCTGTGAATGTGCTTGTTTGTTAGCGTGTGTGTGTGTTGGCATGTGTGTGTGTGTGTTGGCATGTGTGTGTGTGTGTGTGTATGAGTCTATATGTGGCTGTGAACGCATCAGTGTTAGTGTATGTATGTTGTTTTGCTCCATGTCTACCCTTGAGCAAGTCAGTCATCTCACGAGTCTGTATATTTATGCTGACTTGTGGGGTCATGTTGCACAGCTGCTGTCGCATGCGGGATGGGTCCATCTGTTGGTCAAGTCCATTGTGATAATTGCCCCGCTGCCCTCCATTACTCAGGCAGACAAAGCAGTTTTCCTTTGCCTGGTGGCTGTGGTGAAAGAGGTTGTCTGGTGTACAAGTATCATCATCATCATTATTATCATTATTATCATTATTAATATTATTATTATCAACATTATATTATTATTATTAATATTATTATTATCAACATTATATTATTATTATTAATATTATTATTATTAATATTATTATTATCAACATTATATTATTATTATTAATATTATTATTATCAACATTATATTATTATTATTAATATTATTATTATCAACATTATATTATTATTATTAATATTATTATTATTATATTATAATTATTATTATTATTATTATTATCATCATTATTATTATATTATTATTATATCATCATCATCATCATTATTATTATATTATCATCATTATTATTATATTATTATTATATCATCATCATCATCATTATTATTATATTATCATCATCATTATTATTATCATTATTGTTATTATCATTATTATTATTGTTATTATCATTATTATTATTGTTATTATTATTATCATTATTATTATTATCATTATTATTATTATTATTGTTATCTCTCTATATATAAACGGCAGTTTGTCTGTCTGTGTGTCTGTCAGGTTGTACCCTCACCCTGACCACGGCTTTCAACCGATTCTGATGAAACTTGACACACACATAGCCCAATGTCATAATTCAAAACTAACGCAGCGAAAATTTTGAAAAGTTCCCCCAGTTCTGAAAAAATCGATAAATCCGACATGGGGTCGAGAATCTAAGCTTTTTATATGCAACACCTTTTCTGGGCTGTACATGGGCTGTTCACGCGTTGGGGAGGCGCAATGATGTTTTCATGTTTTCGCCCAAAGGGACAGCTAAGAACATCGTATACACAGAAGTATTCGAGTGAAGAGAAGACATTGCAACCTACACATGTGCTTTCGTTCCCTACAGGGAAAGGACTAGATTGGGATTAGTCGTTGCCTACTAGGGGCTCTTACATACCCGGGCAACGCCGAGCTATGCTGCTAGTTATCATTATTATAATCATTATCATTATTATCATTGTTATTATCATTATTATTATTGTGGCTGTGGTGAAAGAGGTTGTCCGGTGTAGAAGTCTGAAAGTTATGAGGACAGACACATTCCTCTTTCTCTGGTAGAGGTCTCATTGGTTTCTTCCAGTTTCACTTAAAAAAGGAAATTGAGTGTGGAGAGGGTTGTACTGTCCTCGAGTGTGTGTGTTGGCATGTGTGTGTGTTATTCTCTCTGTGTGCTTGTTTATTAGCGTGTGTGTGTGTGTTATTCTCTGCGAGTGTGTGTGTGTGTGTTAGCATATGTGTGTGTTATTCTCTGTGAGTGCTTGTTTATTAGCGTGTGTGTGTGTGTGTGTGTTAGCATATGTGTGTGTTATTCTCTGCGAGTGTGTGCTTGTTTGTTAGCGTGTGTGTGTGTGTGTGTTGGCATGTGTGTGTGAAAGTTGTAAAAATGGCAAGAGTGGATGGTACGTCTCCAAGTGTAGACCTGTAAGTCAGAGAAAGGAATTGGAGAGGGCACTTGTCCTTGGTGTTCAGGGAGATCTTGGACAGTGGGGTCCCTCGATCATCCCTAGAGGTCATCCTGTATCAGGACGACTACATCTCTATCATCCACCCCCACCACTTTTTTTCCTTTGTATATTTCTCTTCCTTTTCATTCTATACCATGTAAACATAATCCTTTTTTTAAAAATTTATTTATTTATCTTATCGATCAAAAATCAATGGAAATTGTATTCGTGATACCAGTGCCGGTGGCACGTAAAAGAACCATCTGAACGTGGCCGTTGCCAGCCCCACCTCGACTGGCCTCCGTACCGGTGGCACGTAAAAAGCACCAACCGATCGTGGGGGTTGCCAGCCTCGTCTGGCACCTGTGCCGATGACATGTAAAAAGCACTCACTACACTCACGGAGTGATTGGCGTTATTGTTATGATTATTATTATGTCTTTTCCTTCTTTCTTCAAATTTTCTTCCGTTTCTCGCCGAGTGTTTTCCATACACCTAGGGCAGAGAAGGGCATTGCATGCATTCCCAGATTACACACGCAAATTCACAGATAAAATATGTATTTAAAAAATTAATAAATAAATAAATTCATGGATGGATGTTATTTTCACAGGGATAGTGCTCTTCTCAGTATGAGCCGTTCCAGTTAATACGATTTTTTGCACTTCCTGTAGGGATGGTAAGCCTGGAATCATTTTCAAATAGGTTTCAGTACCTTTTTTTATCATTCCTAGAGATCCTACAATCACTGGTACTGTAGTCCCCTTGAGATGCCACACTTTTTCAATTTCTATTAGCAGGTGTTTATATTTACTAATCTTGTCAAATTCTTTCGCCGCTATATTGTGATCACAGGGAATACTCATGTCAATTAATAAACACATCCTTTTTGTCTGATCTTTTATAATGATATCTGGCTTATTAGCTTTTGTAGTCCTGTCGGTCTGCACGGGGAAGTCCCATAGAATCGACACATTTTCTCCCTCAGTCACAGCTTCAGGATGGTGTTTATACCATTTGTCAGTGGTTTTGATTTTATAATGCCGACATATTGTCCAATGTAAATACTGGCCGACTCTGTCATGTCTTGCTTTATATTCTGCAGGTGCTAAGACTCTACACCCTGATTATTATTATTATTATTAGTATCATTATTATTATTATTATTATTATTAACCCATGCTAGCATGGAAAGCGGACGTTAAACGATGATGATGATGATGATGATTATTATCATCATTATCATCATTATTATTATTATTGTTATTATTATTGTTATTATCATTATTATAATTGTTATTATCATTATTATAATTGTTATTATCATTATTATAATTGTTATTATCATTATTATTGTTATCATTATTATTATTATTATTGTTATTATCATTATTATTATCATTATCATTATTATTGTTATTATCATTATTATAATTGTTATTATCATTATTATTGTTATCATTATTATTATTATTATTATCATTATTATTATTATTTGTATTATTCAGACAATTGTAGCTGGAGATGCACATTGCAAGAGAATCTACAAACGCCTATAAAGTCATTCTGTGACACCAGAGTGCACACTGGAGCAGATGCACCACAACAACAACAACAACAACAATACCAACAACGTCTATAACAGCCACAACAACAACACCAACAACTACAACACTGACACCTCTTCTAAGGCAGCAACAGCAATGACAGCACTCGATAAGGAAACTTCTATGCTAGAAACAACAGCCAACTCCACCTCAATTCACAGCCCACTGTTTAAGGGGACACAAGACATGTTGGATAATGTAGTCCAAGATGGACTTTGCCCATAGAAATGACAGTATGCTCATGGATGGATTGCCTTTGATGAGTGATTTACTCAATCAGAGCTGGCTCGGGGTTAAACAACAATGATAAGAATGTCAAACCAATGATAGAGTTCCTGTATTCAGTTACATCTCTGCTAGAAATAACAGCTAAATCTCCTTTAATTTACATATGAACATTTAAAAAAAAAAGATCTATGTATTGGATAATGTAGTCTAGGATATGTATAATACTGATGGGATGGTCATAGATGGAACGTCTTTGGGCATAGGTTTATTTCCACAAGGCTGGGCTGTGATGTAAAACTGCTTATTTCATCACTGCTAACCCCCCCCCACCCATCAGTTGCACAACCAGCACAAAACAAGGAACCCTCTATGACCTGTTAGAAACAGCAGCTGAATCATCCTCGTATCAAACCCTGCTGCCTTAGAAGTAGAGATAGACGGGATGATGTAGTTCTAGATATACAAAAAAAGACATTTTGGGGTCATTGCTGGAATGTCTCGGATCATGTGTCTGCTCGACCAGGGTCGACCCAGGGCTAAACAGGTAAAACAAAGCATAAATAAAAACATACAATACAATACCAATTTGAAATCTTTTTGTTTATATATGTGTATATATATATAATATATATATATACACAGATATATATATATATATATATATATATATATATATATATATATATATATATTGAAATGGCAAAAATACGTCACGATATATATATATATAATACAATACATATAATATACATATTATAAATATATACATATTTTTTCTTTTATTTCTTTCCTTTTACATGTTTCAGCCATTTGACTGCGGCCATGCTGGAGCATTGCCTTTTTAGTCGAAGAACTTATCCTTTGTAAGCCTAGTACTTATTCTATCAGTTTCTTCTGCCGAACTGCTATGTTTGGAAGTGTTATCATGTACATTGTTTTGTCTTGGTACAAAAGATGGGCTACAGCAAATATTCTGCTCAATACCACAGATTTGCTAATGCCCTGATGCAGTACCAGACAGTGGCTTTCATGGCTTCTGTTCTTAACTGATTGGAAGTGTTATCATGTACATTGTTTTGTCTTGGTACAAAAGATGGGCTACAGCAAATATTCTGCTCAATACCACAGATTTGCTAATGCCCTGATGCAGTACCAGGCAGTGGCTCTCATGGCTTCTGATCTTAACTGATTGGAAGTGTTATCATGTACATTGTTTTATCTTGGTACAAAAGATGGGCTACAGCAAATATTCTGTTCAATACCACAGATTTGCTAATGCCCTGATGCAGTACCAGGCAGTGGCTCTCATGGCTTCTGTTCTTAACTGATTGGAAGTGTTATCATGTACATTGTTTTGTCTTGGTACAAAAGATGGGCTACAGCAAATATTCTGTTCAATACCACAGATTTGCTAATGCCCTGATGCAGTACCAGGCAGTAGCTCTCATGGCTTCTGTTCTTAACTGATTGGAAGTGTTATCATGTACATTGTTTTGTCTTGGTATAAAAGATGGGTTACAGCAAATATTCTGTTCAATACCACAGATTTGCTTGTCAGTTGTTTGACCTTAACCAGTTGAGCATGTCCCTTAGTGGCTGACGATATGTGCATCTCTGATCACAAGCAAAAGTAGTGGGAGAGCGTCATATCCATGTGTTGAAAGGAATTCTTTGGGGTTTGAATAATTCACCTCTGGAAACATGGGTGTTTCGTTCAACATCCTTAAACAACCCTTATTCAGGGACCTTTCGAGCGGGATGGGCTACTCGACCAGAAGAAAATTCTAACTGGGCCCCACCTGTAAGGTCATGCGCTGTTTATCTTGATATGAGATCACCATGTTGCGCACATATGGTTGTGATGCATGTGCCTGGTGTACCTTTATCAGACGGGTAGTCATGATGGGTATACTGGGCTTCGTATATTTTACCCCAGTGTCACTTTGATGGCATGCACTGCTCTCTCACTCAATAATAATAATAATAACAACAACAACAACAACACTGAAAAATACCTTAGAAATGGGAACTGAGGTTTGAAATTTCCCCAAGATACCCGATGAAACCTGGAGGGTATATTAGAACTTCTCAACAGAAATACGGTAAGAAAGTTATTATATTCCACATGGTTCCGGGTTCAGTCCCACTGCGTGGTACCTTGGGTAAGTGTCTTCTGCTATAGCCTCGGGCCGACCAAAGCCTTGTGAGTGGATTTGGTAGACGGAAACTGAAAGAAGCCCGTCGTATATATGTATATATATATATGTGTATGTTTGTGTGTCTGTGTTTGTCCCCCTAGCATTGCTGGTGTGTTTATGTCCCCCGTCACTTAGCGGTTCGGCAAAAGAGGCCGATAGAATAAGTACTGGGCTTACAAAGAATAAGTCCCGGGGTCGAGTTGCTCAACTAAAGGCGGTGCTCCAGCATGGCCGCAGTCAAATGACTGAAACAAGTAAAAGAGTAAGAGTAAAGAGTATGTTCTGTTCACACTGCCATGGTACTAGGACTGCTGCATCCCATCATGTTTTAAAAGAACTTCATGTTTCAAAGCAACCTCAAGAGCTGATGGATTTAGTAGAGAACATTGTGTCAGGTGTTCACGTAATATTACATATTTCTTTATTACCCACAAGGGGCTAAACACAGAGAGGACAAACAAGGACAGACATAGGTATTAAGTCGATTACATCGACCCCAGTTCGTAACTGGTACTTAATTTATCGACCCCGAAAGGATAAAAGGCAAAGTCGACCTCGGCGGAATTTGAATTCAGAACGTAACGACAGACGAAATACCTATTTCTTTATTACCCACAAGGGGCTAAACATAGAGGGAACAAACAAGGACAGACATAGGTATTAAGTCGATTACATCGACCCCAGTTCGTAACTGGTACTTAATTTATCGACCCCGAAAGGATGAAAGGCAAAGTCGACCTTGGCGGAATTTGAACTCACAACGTAACGCAGATGAAATACCGCTAAGCATTTCGCCCGGCGTGCTAACGTTTCTGCCAGCTCGCCGCAGACACTATGACCATCAAACAGCTAAAGAGCTGTCGTGGGCGGTACCGTTTCCTGTCCAAGTTTCGTGTGTTTTTGTCCCTTTCTCTGTTTCTTTACATGTCGCAACAACAGGATCAACGCCGCAGGGGTCACACCGGGGATTCGGCTGGCAGAAGCAATCTGTATGGAAGAAAGAGAAAGGAAAAAACAAATAAGGTGGTGCCCCAGCATGACTGTGGCCTTTGGGCTAAAACATTTTTAAGGATTTATGGAGATGTACTCACATAGCAAGTGATTTGATCTGAGATCGTGTGCTGGAACGAAAACAATTGCAGCGTGGAAGGTGTTTATAAACCATTTAAGAATCACACAAAAGCCGTTCGATTCACTTCAACATTTAAGTTTAATTTGTCAAAATATTTTCGTCGCTAAAATCCGCGACAAAAATCCGTGCTGCATCACCTTCCACGCTGCAATTATCTTTAAGGATTTAAGGTCACAAGAAGAAGAAAGTTACGGTAATAGATATGGTGCAGCTGTGCTTGTGTAGGTAAGAAGTCTGTTTACCAACTATATGGCTTGAGGTTCAGTCCCACTGTGTGGCACCGAGAGCAAGTGTCTTCTACTATAGTCCCGAGTTGACCAAAGCCTTGTGAGTGGATTTGGTAGACGGAAACTGAAAGAAGCC
>NC_043025.1:5765383-5775383 GCF_006345805.1 Octopus sinensis
CTTCTGCTATAGTCCTGGGCCGACCAATGCCTTGTGAGTGGATTTGGTAGACAGAAACTGAAAGAAGCCTGTCGTATATATGTATATATATATGTATGTATATATATGTATGTATTATATGTATGTATAAGGCGGTGAGCTGGCAGAAACATTAGCTCGCTGGGCGACCTGCGTAGCCGTATTTCGTCTGTCGTTACGTTCCGAGTTCAAATTCCGCCGAGGTCGACTTTGCCTTTCATCCTCTCGGGGTCGATTAAATAAGTACCAGTTACGCACTGGGGTCGATGTAATCGACTTAATCCCTTTGTCTGTCCTTGTTTGTCCCCTCTGTGTTTAGCCCCTTGTGGGTAGTAAAGAAATATATATATGTATGTATATATATGTATGTATATATATGTATGTATATATATGTATGTATATATATATGTCTGTGTGCGTGTGCGTGTATGTCTGTGTTTGTCCTCCTAGCATTGCTTGACAACCGATGCTGGTGTGTTTACGTCCCCGTCACTTACAAAAGAGACCGATAGAATAAGTACTGGGCTTAGAAAGAATAAGTCCTGGGGTCGATTTGCTCGACTAAAGGTGGTGCTCCAGCATGGCCGCAGTCAAATGACTGAAACAAGTAAAAGAGTATATGAGATAGTGTGATTTATACGAGAGGAAATTCAGTATATTCCATCTCCTGCCTCATCAGAAATGTGTGGGCTTGTTTATAGATCTGAGATATCAATTCTTACCTGTAGTAATCAAGGTCTTCAGGTAGTTCTAACATCTCTTCTCTGCGGACTTCTTCAATATCCTCCATTTGACCCTCCAATTCTGCAGAATACCGCACTGCAAAACAGCAAGGAAGGAAAAAAATACTACAAGAAGAAGAAGAAGAAAAGAAGAAGAAGAAGAAGAAAAGAAGAAGAAGAATACAGCAAAGAAGAAGAAGAAGACGACGACGACGAAGAAGAAGATCATCATCATCATCATCATCGTCATCATTGTCGTCATCATCGTCATCATCGTCATCATCGTCATCGTCATCATCGTCATCGTCATCGTCGTCATCATCATCATCATCATCGTCATCATCGTCATCGTCATCATCGTCATCATCGTCATCATCGTCATCATCATCATCGTCATCGTCATCATCGTCATCATCATCATCGTCATCATCGTCATCATCATCATCCTCATCATCATCATCATCATCGTCATCATCGTCATCATCGTCATCATCGTCATCGTCATCATCATCATCATCTAGTTGATACAATCACTAGGACAGCTAGCATGTGAAATTGACATGCAAGTGGCCGAGCACTCCACAGACACGCGTACTCTTAACATAGTTAAGCGTAACACAGCTTGACACAGAATGTGACAAGGCTGGCCCATGGAATTACAGGTACAACTGATTTTTGCCAGTTGAGTGAACTGGAGCAACACGAAATCAATGCTGCCAGGAATTGAACTCATAGTCTTACAATCAAAAGCTGAATACCCTGTCCACTAAACCATGTGCCTTCTCACACACACACACACACACAAATCACATGCATAACAGCAAAATATAACCTTACTAGCGGTATCGCCCGGCGTTGCTCGGGTTTGTAAGGGAAATAACTATAAAGCATTTTTAGAGAGTTATAGCCAAAAAATGGAAAAAAAATTATGGTAAATTTTTTTTTTAGTTAAAAAGGTCGAGTTGCATCCCCTAGACAGTCTGTTGTTTGTGTTTCTGATTGTCGACCCCATGTCGAATTTATCGATTTTTTTCAGAACTGGGGGAACTTTTCAAAATTTTCTCTGCGTTAGTTTTGAATTATGACATTGGGCTATGTGTGTGTCAAGTTTTATCAGAATTGGTTGACAGCCGTGGTCAGGGTGAGGGTACAAGCTAACAGACACACAGACAAACTGCCGTTTATATAGAGAGAGATACCAGATATATATAAATGGGTGTAGGCGCGAGCATGGCTGTGTGGTTAGGGAGTTGGCTTCCTAGCTATATGGTTTCGGGTTCAGTCCCACTGCGTGTCACTTTGGGTAGGTGTCTTCCGCTATAGCCCCGAGCCGACTGAAGCTTTGTGATTGAATTCGGCAGGCAGAAGTCACTGCCATGTGTGTATATATGCGTGTAGGTGCTTGTGCCTCTCCGAAAGAGAGAGAGAGGGTTAAAATCTTACCTTCAATGGACAGTCTTTGTAGAATGGCTGACTGACCAATCAGGTGACCAAACTCCTTTGGGAATGCTTTCACAAATTCCTCTGCGGTAATTGTTGGATCAGAAAATATTGAAAAGGCACTGAAAATAGATATGATGATGATGATGATGATAATAATAATAATAATAATAATAATAATAATAATAATAATAATGTCATTACGATGATAGTAATGACAATTATGAACGATAACGATGATGACAATGAAGATGATAGTGATGACAATTATGATAATGACAACAATAATGATGATGATGATAGTGATGACAATTCTGATGATGATGATGATGATGACAATTATGATAATGATGACGATTATGATGATGACAACAACAATGATGATGATAGTGATGACAATTATGACAATGATAAGAATGATGATGATGATGATGATAGTGATGATAATGATGACGATGATGATGACAGTTACGACACCTATGGTGAAGATGAACAAGAAAACAGCAAAATGCTATTGGCCACGCAATCCCTCCCAAACAGATACCGACCTTTTCTTCTGCACCTTCTTCTCATCCACCCTAGCAGTAGGGGTGCCGGCACTTTGCAGCTTCGACCTCCAGTTGTAACATGAGTCAAAGGTCGTCTTTAGCAAATCCAGGTTCTCATCTAAGGCAGTCAGCATCCGCATCATCTTTTCATACCTGTGTTTACTGACGCAGCCTTGGTGGTAACCTGTAAGATAAAAAGGGCAACAATATAAGACAGCTACCTTTGTTATTCTAACTGCTAGGCTTGCAGTAGGGCTCTGACACACTGGGTATGGCCTCCTCATCATCATCATCATTATCATTTTAACGTTTACTTTTCTATGTTTGCATGGATCACAGACAGACAGAATTTATTGGGTGGATGCCCTTCCTGTCATCAAGTAAGGTAATACTTACCCCTGGGGCCCAGATATGTTTAGCTAATGAACGACACTCTCTCTTTACTCTTTACTCTATTACTTGTTTCAGTCATTTGACTGTGGCCATGCTGGAGCACCGCCTTTAGTCGAGCAAATTGACACCCGGGACTTATTCTTTGTAAGCCCAGTACTTATTCTATCGGTCTCTTTTGCTGAACCGCTAAGTAATGGGGACGTAAACACACCAGCATATACACACACAAACATATACACACACATATACATATATATACATATATACAACAGGCTTCTTTCAGTTTCCGTCTACCAAATCCACTCACAAGGCATTGGTCGGCCCGGGGCTATAGTAGAAGACACTTGCCCAAGATGCCAAGCAGTGGGACTGAACCCAGAACCATGTGGTTGGTTAGCAAGCTACTTACCACACAGCCACTCCTGCGCCTACTACACTCCTTTACAATAGTCACACAATGTCAAGAGAAAGCAACACAAACATATATATATAGGCACAGGAGTGGCTGTGTGGTAAGTAGCTTGCTAACCAACCACATGGTTCCAGGTTCAGTCCCACTGCGTGGCATCTTGGGCAAGTGTCTTCTGCTATAGCCCCGGGCCAACCAAAGCCTTGTCAGTGGATTTGGTAGACGGAAAAGTGAAAAGAAGCCAATCGTATATATGTATATATATGCGTGTGTGTGTTTGTATGTCTGTGTTGTCCCCCCACCATTGCTTGACAACCGATGCTGGTGTGTTTATGTCCCCGTCACTTAGCGGTTCGGCAAAAGAGACCGATAGAATAAGTACTGGGCTTACAAAGAATAAGTCCCGGGTGTCAATTTGCTCGGCTAAAGGCGGTGCTCCAGCATGGCCACAGTCAAATGACTGAAACAAGTAAAAGAGAGAAAAGAGTAAAAGAGAAAGAGAAAAAAATACACAAGAACCCAAACACACACACATATACACATACACACACACACACATATACACATACACACACACACATATACACATACACACACATACATATACACATACACACACATACATATACACATACACACACATACATATACACATACACACACATACATACAAACTGATTTAAAAGTTTGGCACAAGGCCAGCATTTTGTGGAAGGGTGTAAGTTGAATACATCAACCCCAGTGTGTAACTGGTACTTATTTAATCAACCCCAAAAGGATGAAAGGCATACTCGACCATGGCAGAATTTGAACTCAGAACGTAAAGTTAGATAATTATCATCATTGTTGTCATCATCATCATCATCAGAATTGTCATCACTATCATCATCATCATTATTGTTATCATTATCATAATTGTCATCACTATCATCATTATTGTAGCCACCCCATCATCATTATCATCGTCATCATTGTCATCATCATAATTGCCATCACTATCATCATCATTGTTGTTGTCATCATCATAATCGTCATCATTATCATAAAGTAGTTTAACTCTTATTTTTTTCAAGGCTTGAGCACCAATTGAAAAATTCAAATTTGATTGCCAAGAATCCAAACTAGATTGAAACCATCTATATTAGCATTATCCTGTGTTTGAGAATAAAATTATTTCCTTATCTGTATCTTTCAATATATATATATATATACTAGCAGCATTGCCCGGTTCAATGGGGATTTCAGGGGAGAGTTTCAAGGAGTCGCTGGCGATGTATCGTGATGATCAAAAATCCGGCCTGCTAAAATTTGGTTAAAGTGATTCAAACTGCAGACTCAACGCGAAATGGTCACATTTAATTCAAAGCGTTAAAAATGTTATGAAAACAATTGGTATGTGTTCACAAAGTCCAAACGATTAATACGAAAAAACCCTCCAGGCTACATCCCGAAAATTCATTTCTTTGCCAAAATTTCTACAATGCTTACGGCGATTCATTTTTATATCTTGATTTTTTATTTTTCATGCAATTTACGCATGCTTGCACGCATGCTTGCACGCGTGGTGAACACAGTTCACGCCAAACAGCTGACTGAGTAAAGTTCACTATTCAATGCATGGGATAAGGCCTAAACAAACATATTATCGATTTTTGCACTTGCGAGATGGATTTCGGAACAGAAATAGCGCAGTTCAATTTTCATTCGCCTAAACTTTAAGTGACCCATTTTTTGGTGGTTCTACAATTTGTTGGCTAGGAGGAGATGCGCTGGGAAGTTAAACACACAGACACACAAGTTGAGTTTTATATATATAGATATATACATACACACACAGAGAAACATATATATTTAAACATACATACACACATACATACATATGTGCATACATATGACAGGCTTCTTTCACTTTCCATCAGCCAAATCCACTCACAAGGCTTTGGTCACCTTGAGGCTGTAGTGGAAGACACTTGCTCAAGGTGCCACGCAGTGGGACTGAACCCAGAACCATGTGGTTGGGAAGCAAACTTCCTACTACACTGCCACACCTTCTCCCAAAATATTTTCTCTGAAATCTCCCTGTCCCCTAAAATTCTGAAATACCTTTGGCAGTTAGTCGGATGTCCGCATTGTCAGGCTGCAGGTAGAGCCGGAACTCTGCTCGGCTGGTAAACTCAATGTATTCTCTGATATTTTTAGATGTTTCACTCATTAGACTGCGGTCATGCTGGGGCACCACCTTGCATCTGAATCAACCCCGGTACTTAAATATTTATTTAAAGCCTGGTACTTATTCTGTTAGTCACTTTTGGTGAACTGCTAAGTTATAGGGACACGACCACCCCAGCACTGGTTGTCAAGTGATGGTGGAGGGACAAACTACACTGCCACACCTCCTCCCAAAATATTTTCTCTGAAATCTCCCTGTCCCCTAAAATTCTGAAATACCTTTGGCAGTTAGTCGGATGTCCGCATTGTCAGGCCGCAGGTAGAGCCGGAACTCTGCTCGGCTGGTAAACATGCGATACGGCTCAATGGTTCCCAGTGTGGTGAGGTCATCCACCATGACTCCGATGTAAGCTTCTGATCGATCGATCGTCATGGTTGGTTTGTTCTGTACTTTAGAAGCTGCATTAATTCCAGCCAAAATACCCTGGAAAAAAATCAAAACAAGAGAAAAACCATCACGAAAACCTCAAATAAAAATTCCAAAACAATAGGCGCAGGAGTGGCTGTGTGGTAAGTAGCTTGCTTACCAACCACATGGTTCCGGGTTCAGTCCCACTGCATGGCATCTTGGGCAAGTGTCTTCTGCTATAGCCTCGGGCCGACCAATGCCTTGTGAGTGGATTTGGTAGACGGAAACTGAAAGAAGCCTGTCGTATATATGTATATATATATATATGTGTGTGTGTGTATGTGTTTGTGTGTCTGTGTTTGTCCTTCTAGCATTGCTTGACAACCGATGCTGGTGTGTTTACGTCCCCGTCACTTAGCGGTTTGGCAAAAGAGACCAATAGAATAAGTACTGGGCTTACAAAGAATAAGTCCCGGGGTCGATTTGCTCGACTAAAGGCAGTGCTCCAGCATGGCCACAGTCAAATGACTGAAACAAGTAAAAGAGTAAAAGAGAGAGAGAGAGAGAGAGAATAAGAAATCCATTTATAAAATCATACTCAATGTATTCTCATATTTTTTTAGATGTTTCACTCATTAGACTGCGGTCATGCTGGGGCACCACCTTGCATCTGAATCAACCCCGGTACTTAAATATTTATTTAAAGCCTGGTACTTATTCTGTTAGTCACTTTTGGTGAACTGCTAAGTTATAGGGACATGACCACCCCAGCACTGGTTGTCAAGTGATGGTGGAGAGACAAACACAGACACATGAATATGTATGCACACACACTCTATAAGATGTACCCAGTACAAGCTATGGACACATAAGAGGTGTAGCAATATCAAAGGAAGGCTAACTGGGAAGATAGTTTTTGTATGTGGCAGATGCTCGGAAGCAATAAACACTGAAAATGTGCAGAGAACAACTTCCGCCACATTCCAGGGAGAAAAACTAGAAGTAGTTGATAGCTTCCATTACCTAGGTGACCAAGTCAGTAGCAGGGGTGGGTGCGCTGAAAGTGTAGCTGCTAGAATAAGAATAGCTTGGGCAAAGTTCAGAGAGCTCCTACCTCTACTGGTAACAAAGGGCCTCTAGCTCAGAGTAAAAGGTAGACTGTATGACACATGTGTATGAACAGCCATGCTACATGGCAGTGAAACATGGGCCGTAACTGCCGAGGACATGCATAAGCTCGCAAGAAATGAAGCCAGTATGGTCCGATGGATGTGTAATGTCAGTGTGCATACACGACAGAGTGTAAGTGCCCTAAGAGAAAAGTTGGACCTAAGAAGCATCAGATGTGGTGTGCAAGAGAGACGACTGCACTGGTATGGTCATGTGGCGAGAATGGATGAGGATAGCTGTGTGAAAAAGTGTCACACCATAGCGGTTGAGGGAATCTGTGGAAAAGGTAGACCCAGGAAGACCTGGGATGAGGTGGTGAAGAAAAAAAGTACTGGCTATAAATTCTTCAGGGCTGAAACAAGAAAAGAAATAAAAGACAAACCCTTTGTTTTCTATGGAGCATAGGCCAATGACAACTTGTCCCCACTGTTCTTAGCTTTAAGTCTTCCTCTCCAGGGGATTGCTGGCTTGAGCTGTCGTTGATGCTTCTGTAACTTTTTTAGGTAGGGATACTGTCCCTACACAAACCCATTTTTACCTTGGCCTCTATCTTTTGACCTGTCCAGCATGTGAGGCCCCACCAGGAGCTTACACTATGCTGGCATAACTCTCAGGGGGCATTGAGGCATATAAGCCAACACTACAACAAAGACTGGACCTTGTTGTAGTCCGAAATAGAGGAAACTATAAATAATACAGTCACTGATAATGCAGAACGTCTGCTGGGCTGAATAAAAAGTCAGTGTATGCAACTGAAACAGTATTAAGTTAAAATAGCAATCTATGGATCATAGACAGACTGACAGACAGACAAAGCCAAACCATACCTGTGCTGCAGCTTCTTCATATCCTGTAGTTCCATTGATTTGACCAGCAAAGAACAGGTTGCTGATACGAAGTGTTTCCAAAGACTTCTTCAACTGACGTGGATCCATGTAATCATATTCAACACCATAACCTTTATCGTGGAACACAAAAGAATAACAATAATAATAATAAATAATAATAATAATAATAATAATAATAATAATAAATGCCGTGATGCAGTACCAGGCAGTGGCTCTCATGGCTTCTGATCTAAACTGATTGTAATAATAATAATAATAATAATAATATACATTGTTTTGTCTTGGTATAAAAGATGGGCTACAGCAAATATTCTGCTCAATACCACAGATTTGCTTGTCAGCTGTTTGACCATAACCAGTTGAGCATGTCCCTTAGTGGCTGACGATATGTGCATCTCTGATCACGAGCAGAAGTAGTGGGGGAGCATCATAGCCATGTGTTGAGAGGGATTCTTTGGGGTTTGAATAATTCACCTCTGGAAATATGGGTGGTTCTTTCAACATCCTTAAACAACCCTTATTCAGGGACCTTTTGAGCGGGATGGGCTACTCAACCTGAAGAAAATTCTCAATGGGACCCACCAGCAAGGTCATGTGCTGTTTATCTTGATATGAGATTACCATGTTGCGCACATATGGTTGTGATGCATGTGCCTGGTGTACCCTTACCAGATGGGTAGTCATGATGGGTATATTGGGCTTCGTATATTTTACCCCAGTGTCACTTTGATGGCATGAACTGCTCTCTCACTCAATAATAATAATAATAATAATAAGACACTCGGCAAGAAATGGAAGCAAATTTGAAAGAAGAGGAAAAAAAAAGATAATAATAATAATAACAACAATAATTCTTTCTACTAATTGCAGAAGGCAAATAATAATGATAATAATAATGGTTTCAAATTTTGCCACAAGGGCAGCAATTTTGGGGGAGGAGATGGGTTGATCATATCGACCCTAGTCCTTCAACTGGTACTTCATTTCTCGACTCTGAAAGGATGAACAGCAAAGACGACCTCGGCAGAATTTGAACTCAGAACATAGCAAAGAGTGAAATACCTATTTCTTTACTACCCACAAGGGGCTAAACACAGAGAGGACAAACAAGGACAGACAAACGGATTAAGTCGATCATATCGACCCCAGTGCGTAACTGGTGCTTAATTTATCGACCCTGAAAGGATGAAAGGCAAAGTCGACCTTGGCGTAATTTGAACTCAGAACGTAGTGGCAGACTAAATACTGCTAAGCATTCCACCCGGCATGCTAACATTTCTGCCAGCTCGCCGCTAAGAGCGAAATACTGCTAAGCATTTTGTTAAGTGTGCTAACGATTCACCCAGCTTGCCACCTTCAATAATAATAATAATAATAATAATAATAATAATAATAATAATAATGATGATGATTATGATGATGACAACAACAACTATGTTCATAATAGTGGACACTTTTTACTGTCCTCTTAACATCACACTACCTTCTTATTATCAAATTCATTTTAAAACAAACTTCTAATCTTGTTATGCTTTAATAGAAGCCCTCTAGAACAATACTCTTTGCAAAACCAAAAGTATGGCACCCAAATCATAACACCAACTTGAACTTGTAACTTATTGTCTTTTGCGGTCTTTGGGTGAGACTTGGAGTCAACTTGTACAAATACAAAGCAAAAGCCAACACCACAACAAAGACTGGGCCTTGTTGTGGCCCAAAATATAGGAAACTATAAATAATTCATACACTGATAACGCAGAAAGTCTGCTGGGCTGAATAAAAAGTCTTTATTATTATTATCATATAATGATGATGATGATGATAATAATAATAATAATAATAATAATAATAATATTAATAATAATGATGATGAT